>NC_081409.1:872372625-872404625 GCF_030272615.1 Cryptomeria japonica | reverse complement strand
ATTTGGTGTGTTCTTTAGTTATCAATCCTTTGGAGGCAACATATTTCAAGTGCCTAGCTACTCTATAGTCATTGGGTGAGTCCATGGTATTTTGTTTGTATCTTGGTGGGCAAATTCATTTGCCCTTTTAAGCATTTTTTATTTAAAAAGATCCATTTCTTTCAAATGCTTCAATAATGAGTTCATATCATGGGTGTAATTTCTATTCACCCTCATTCTATGAGAATGCAAGTCATTCTCCCTCTCCTTACCAACAAGACCAAACTAGGACTATTTGTAGTTTCAACCCCAGAAACAACCTTTCTCTAGCAGCAGGTGGGTATTTTCCTAATGTTTACCACCCACCCACCCTTGCTCAACCTTTTTGGCAGCCTAATCAGCCCCAAAGTGATGAAAACACTATCATCACTGAGATGAATATAGAGATGAAAAATATGATGCTAGGTTGGGGCTAGTAGATGCTAGATTTTAGAAAATAGATAGATGAGATCCACCAACAATAGTGGGAATTGTAGTAGGAAGAGTTATTTTACCAAGCTCAACAACAACAACAAGAGCACATTCTTGAGAAAATACATCCGTATGATGAGCCCATTCAAGAAAATCAACCTCCTTCTTATTTTCTGATTGAGCCTATAGAGGAAGAGATTTCTTTCCCTAAGAGCCCTAAATTCAAAATTCAAAGTTTTAGAGGAGCTCCAGCTATGGATGTGCAATAACCTATTATTCAAGCTCCTCAGTTCCCTTTGCAATTGTCCCCACCACCTAGGCCTTTTCGTGATACTATCTGCCTTTTTAAGGGTGG
Source organism: Cryptomeria japonica (assembly GCF_030272615.1). NCBI lineage: Eukaryota > Viridiplantae > Streptophyta > Pinopsida > Cupressales > Cupressaceae > Cryptomeria > Cryptomeria japonica. The sequence goes on along the minus strand of NC_081409.1, from coordinate 872,403,820 downwards.
ACCTATTATGTGGAGGGAAGAAGGTAATCATCCTCATCTTAATCTTAATAATTAGCCCACTTCTAGTGAGGACAACATGGAGAAATTAAATTTGCTACAGGAAGATGTTATGGATGATTAGTTGCAGCTGTAAACCACCAGTCAAGAAAAAAATTGCAATAAGAAGGACTTGGTCATCTCTTCTGATCACCTTCCTTTGATTGAGCATGAGGATTGTGGATCCATGGAGGACCCTAGGTATACTCTTTTTTCAAATTTTATAGTTCTTCAAGGGAGTTGCATCAACACCAAAATCAGTTCCATTTTACTAAAAAGTGAAGAAGAGTTGCATAAGGATTCTTTTTGGGATGACTTGGAAGGTTTTTGTTTAAATTTGGACACCAAGTCGGCCCCTTCTAGTGGATTAGCCTTTGAATGCCATGAAGAGAATATCTCAAAGGTGCATCTTTTGTCGCCATAACAAGTGCATATCCAAGAATAAACAAATGAAGATATTTAGGTTTTGGAAAGTAAAAAAGATGACTTGCAAGAAAATGTTGATGATAACAAACAAGAGAAAAGATCAGAGTTGATTGATGAAGGTAATTTTTTTGATATCTTTGATATTCAACAAAGTAGCTATAAGATTGAGGTAGAACATATCATACACGAAAAGGTTGATCATGATCTAGATGGACATATGTTCTCAAATATCATAGATATTTTCTATTGCAAACTTGATTTCAAAGGGTTGGTGCCTTTAGGAGAAAGAATTTTTTATTAGCATAGTCAAATTATGATTGAGGGGACATTTTAGCAAGAAGAAGCCAATATAGAGAGTTCAAGGATAAGAATTTCAAGAGGATGCCTAATCAAGTATTTTTATAGAATGGAGGCCAAGCATGAAGTTACAGCTATAGAACAACACATCCAATTTACATATGCACTCCAAACCAGTAGTATGTTAGGTAAAAATCTAGGGGTATGTGATCTTGCCTATGATTTACAAGATATTTTGTAGTAGTTGATTGTATTTTTGGTTGTCTTTTAGCTCTTGCCATTGTTTCAGAACCATGTAATTCATCCTTATTCAGACAAGGAAGCTAATTTAACCAATCAGTTAATGGATTTTTTGGAAGGTTTCAAGGTTGATTTGTTAGAGTAGGATAAGTTAGGTTTTAATTCCTCTAAGTGTTTTGGCTCAAAGTCTTTTCATTTCAGTCATTTCCCTTCCCTAAGTGCTGGTAGCACAAGTTCTATTTTAGTTTTCAGTAATTGCTGCTATTCAATATTTCTAACAACCAAGTCAAATTTGATATGAGGTTTATCTCCATTTTTCATGATTTGACTCTATGCATAATGAATTAACTCAGAGCTGTGGTCTTATGCCCAAGTAGTCTTGTCACCCCTCTGAGTCGCCAGAAACATTGACTATTTTCATATCACCTTTAGCCACGCAATGATCTAATCTGAGACATCTACTAGCTAAAAACCGTGCAAAAAAACCTTCTAAAAGGGGCTAAACCATAAGGAATTTGACCTTAAAACCTTTTCCAGACCTTAGTTTCTTTCTACCCGTTAATCAGCTCTGGCAGTCAAAATATCTTATGTTTACCAGCTGGAGGGTCATAGCTCATGGCAGGACCGATTCCCTTTTATCCGCTACCATTAGGTGGGGGTTATTCCATTTTTTCCATTTCACAGCATGGGGGGACTTCTTGTTTATTCCCCCCATGAAATGGTGATACTTGTGTGTTTCGCCAAATCCTCCTAAGGCCGACAGGATGGAAATCACGTCTTACTGAAAGGCCGTGTCATGGCGAACTGTAGGTTAACTGTGAGACACAACATATGTCCCCATGAAAAGGTTAAGTATAAATTGGCTTTGCTATTTTGTGGAGTTCTAATCCTCAAGTGGGGCCCAGGCCGCAAAATAGAGAAAAGACCCACAGTTCAAAGGGAAAACCTTTATTGCAGGGTCGTGATGGTTAAACCCTAACCGCCACTTGACCATGCAATTTAGTGATAATTCATCGTTGTTTAGCAATGACGAGATATAAAAGAGTTTTTATGGCTAGGAAAAAGAGAAATCCTTTTGTTGTTTTGGAGTGTCATAAAATAATGAATTTTCAAATCCTACGAAACTATGATAAAGAAGGTGGGGCCAGCCCACCCCATGGCACGATCTCGGCTGTTGATTTTCATTAAGGGGCTAGATCGATGGCCACGTTTTAAAATTTTGTTGATCGCTTTAGAGGGCTTCATGGAATAATCAGAGGCATCCATGTGTGCACGAGGAGAGGGATCGAATGGACAAAATTCAAATCTCAGAAGGACGTTAAAATTCAAATTTGCTATCAGAGGTGGTTGTTAACTTGACATTCTATAACCATTTTCGAACCCAATCGGCAACCAAAATCAAATCTTATCCTTCCCAACCACATTCAGAAGGTCGAAGAGCTCTGCCATAAATCCAGACATGACTTTGCAAGTTGATTTAGATGATACCCATGCCCGTTCAATGTAGAATGAACACCTTTTTCTCTTACAAACACCATTAAGAAGCATCATACATAGGGATTTTTCTTCTTCTCAGATAGGGAATATATTTTCAGACAAGCGCCATTAGATCAATCTGTCAGATTTAATATTTTCTCAATTTTGTAAACTAACCTTAGTAGGGATAGGGTTTCTGAAATTGTAGTTAAATATGAGTTATGCCTAAACTATAAAGGAAAATTTGTAGCCTATTTTTTAGGATCTTCTTCTCTTTTTCTTTTACAAGAATTCATGTTTTTCTACAACTATTAAAATTGTTTTGTCTTGCATCAATAAAATTAGCTTGTCTTGCCTTCTTTTAGTTCTCATAATCTGTGTAAGCCTTTTACCTCATTTTCTGAATGCATTCTCTTTTGTTTACTTACTTTAAGTGATTGTTTTATGCCTCTGTGGATGTTTTCCGAGAATGAATTTCAATTCCTCTCTTCATCCTATAGAATTCTAACCTTCACTCACACTAAGGGAATTAATTGGGATTGAAATATGAGCATACATGGGGTAGTTTTCTTGATGTTTTGTGTAGTTATAGGAAGGGAAGATCATACATCAATCTAGGTGCAAACTTTATATGTGTTTCAAGCATTCCTTCTCCCTTACCCTCACCCCACCCCGTCACCCTCAAGATGAAATAAGAAAAGGTATAATTTCACATGCATAAGAGGCATGCCTCCATTTTTCTCCTCTTCCATGAACTTGTATTGATAATATTGCTCTCAAATTTGTGTTGCACTTGCACAAGATCTCAAGAAAGAATGGATGTGGTTGTGATGACGTGTGCTAGAATGATTTTGACATAATGTGGGTGCTCTATTGATTGCTTCATTGATGTGATGTAGAATGAGAGATGTAGAAAGCCTCTTTTATATAAATCTAGAAAGAGAATCAAGGGTTTAGATTAAGAGGTTAAAATATGAATGGTCATGATCTCATAGATGGAAGAGAATCAAAAGGATTTGAGGCTAGGTAAAGATGACGAAATGAGATTAAGAGGTTGATTCAAAATGGAAGGACGAGATTAAGAACTAGGTAATTTGGGTAGCCTGGGGACAAAAGAGAGGCTTCGAAAGCTTTATATTTCTTTCTTTCTTCTTTGGAATTTTCTTTTCGCAACATTTTTATAAGAATTCACCATACCCTGTTTTTCTACGCTTTAGAATAAAGGGGCACTGACAGAGATTTATTTGAGTGTTATTGAGAGCCTGAACTTCAAGCGTATTATAAAATGTTGGGATTGTCAAACACGCTTACCTCTTTCATACTGTCTAATCTGGATAGCAGATGAGGGTTCAAAATTTTGAAATAAATTATATTAGATGTGAAAGTAATGTAATAGAGTGTTGATGTTGATGTCATATTAATATGATTTTTGGATCGTCTAGTTAAATTAGTTTAATGGAAAAAAAGTCATTAAGATAGAAAATAATTATTAATAAATAATAGATTAAAAAATTTGAATTAAAATTGATGATCTTTAATATGAATAGTATTAAGTATTATCATATGGTTTCATGGAAGAGCTTTCTAGAAACTCTATTAATAAAGAAAATGGCCCTATGAGGCAGAAACAAATGCTACAAGGCTAGAATAACTAAATTTTAAAAATCCATGTAAAATGTGCTGAGACATATCAAATTTCAAAATATTTAAGCTTCATAAATTAATCGAGATTTCAATTCGAAGATAATAGTTGTGAGATAAACAATTATGCAAAAGGATGCATGTATAGATTTCAGTTTAGAGCATATTCACGCATACTTGACCACCTTCAAGCTTCGATAATCCTAAAAAATGAAAAACTTCAGTTAAAACTCATAAAAAATCATATTGAATAATATAAATTATAAAAGTTTGATATCTTTAATCTATTAACCTTTAAAAAACTTTAAAGTCAAAACTGCTATAAAACTTTTTGGTTGTCAAAATCTCTTAACTGAATTTAATAATAGTTCAACTAAATAGAACCCTCCATAAGTTTTGTACATTATATGTGTGTGTACACACACTTATACTTTTGGTAATTAATTATTTTCATATTCTTTCTATTTTTATTTATATGTATTTATTACATTTGTATAGGTAAAATTGTATTCATCACATATATATAATTATTTGCAATTCTTTGCTTTTCATATTTTTCTTTTCTTCATTTTATCTTTATATTTTTTGGCTTTGCTTCTCTTCAGTGATATGATACTTTACATTTTATTTATTCTTTTTGTGTTTTGAATAAAAAAAACTTGGATAAGCCCAAACCATTACATAACTACCTCGATGGTGCACAAAAAAGGGGAACTCACCAACAATGAGGCCACCAAGGACAAAAACCAGAAAAGACAAACCCTTTTTTGAATAGATGTTCAATACCAAAGAACTAAACCGATGGTAAAAAAAGTTCCCAAACACACAAAATCACCTAATCAAAACAAAGGGGTTTAGAAAAGCACACTAAACAATCCTCCTACACATACCCCTTACACTGTAAATAACACACATAGGCCTGAAACAAAATACAAACAATGAAATTTGAAAGGCATTCTGCAACCTTTTACTTGAAGAACCACCTTGAGCCAAGACTTTTAAGGACAAGGAAAAAATCAACAAGGATTTGTAAGCGCCTAAAAATCAAACACTTAGCCAACCCATCGTAATGAACCACATGAGGATGAGGAGAAGCAAGAAAAGAAAAACCTTCCCAAGAAGAAAATAACAACCCTCGAAGGAGGTCCAACGCCATCAAAGGACCAGTTAAGAATGAAGCACATCCCTCTCTGATTAAATGCCCACAAGGTATCCAACCCTTAGCACATAGCCACATCCAACCCTCAATCAATAGCACCATACGCAATTTAAAAATAAGACCATCATCCCCTAAGAATTACACTAACCCCAACACCCCAAGACCTAAAACAAACCCCACACATGAGATCTCACCAAAGGTGGAGAAGAGCCCACCCCAAATCCCTAAATAATAGAGGATGAAAACACACCTCAAAAGCCTCTCCAAAAGGGGGATCCAAAATATTCACCATCTCTGACCAAAGATAACTAGAATTGGAGATGTTTGGAGAACAAGCACACAAACCTAAATGGTTTTTCATACACAAGAAAATCGAGCATCAAACACCTCCACATCAAAGACCATGGTGAAAACATAGTCCACAATCCACTCAAACTGGATACAGGAATTGTAGAAGGAGTCATCCAAAATATAGTATGAAACAATAAGCTACAAATAGGTAGAAAGAATTAGGAAAGGAAACCAATACCACAACGGGTAATGACCACAAGAAACCCCACAAAATATGTAATGCCCCCTCTTTCCTAGACGATCACTCAAATGTTGAGATTTGTCTATTATCCATCTTCGTAGGCAAATCTGCTGAATAGGAGATGTTATTCTTGGCATGGGATAACTTTACATGCTAAATATTGTCTTCTGCATGCTTCTTTAATGAGCAAATAATATTATTTTATGGCTAAGTCACTTTTTTCTAAAAATAAATCTCTTTTGCTAAAAATAACAAAATATTATTAAAGTGCCAATTTATGGCAAATTATGAAAAGCATAAAGTAACTTTATAATTTTATAAAGTTAAAAGAAGATAATAAGTTAAATTATAAAGTAACTTTATAATGTTTTTGATTAGGGGAAAACCAGGTTTTCAGGGGACCCGAAACCCCATACAACAGGTTTTGGAGGGACTTGAAACCCAATAGATTTTAGCAGGATCTAGAAGCCAACAAAGCAGGCTACTAAAAGAAATAAACAATGAAAAACCGTAGCCAAAATCCAGCAAAGATGACTAAAACTAGCAACAACCAGTATAGTCACGCCACACCCAACAAAGCTACAACTCCAAACTATAGACTGAAGAGTAATAATCGAGGGTATAACAAGCACCCTCATCCAACTTTTAGGGTTTTGAAAGGTACCCCTAACCTTCAATAAAAACACCAGATTACAACAGATATTCATACAATTTGAATCTGGCCAGTAGGGGTTTTGAAAGGCTCCCTCAACCTTCAAACTGGGTTTTAAATAGAACCCAAAACCAACAACCAGGGGTTTTACTAGGCACCCTCAGCCTTAAATAATGAGCTCAGAATACCAGACACAAGATTTTCCTCAAACCAAAGACAACAGAAAGACAGACTGGGCCCTTGAAAACTAATAGCAAATGGACTCCCTGTGGGATAAACTAGGAACCCACCACTAGAAAAAAGGGGAAAAAAGACCCCAAAAACTAGAAGGAAGGATGCCAAACCAAGAAACAACAAAAAGGAACTAGTCCAGGAGACAAGCTAGGAGTCTGGGAAAAAGAACTTCCAGACCCACCCAAGGAGACACCTTTGAGAGAAGAAACAAGCATCCATAGCTAACAGCAAGAGGAGGACCAAAAGTCAAAAATCCCCAACACTCCATCTCTCCACCTCAATAGGAAAGATCTCCACCTCTACAAGACAAAGAATAAAGCAGAAAGACAACAACCAGCACTCTCTAGCAGCAAGCAAAAACTAGCCCTTTCCCCTCCACCAAATATCCACCTCCATAGGAAATATGGTCACCTTTGACATAAAAGGAGGGGAAAAGAACAAGAGCCAAGAAAACCCTCTCAAAGGATCACACCAAAGAGAAATCTCCACCTCAATAGGAGAGTAGCCCAACAAAGAAGAACAAAAAATAGAAGCTCCCTTAAAGAACCAAACCACCAAAGGCCAAAACAACAAAAAATCCTCAGCATAGAGGAAATCAGAGAACACAAAGAGCCTATCCACAAGAGATCCGCCAAGGTCCCAGATCTTCCCAAACACCATCCTAGACACAGGCAAGAGAACACCACCCACCAAAGAAAGAGCAAAAAAAGGCCATTGACAGGAACCACCGCACACCCTTGAAGACCAAAAACAAAGACCACAAAAAACCCATGCCAAAATGCTTCCATCGATGCCACAACCTCCACTCCTTCCTCTGCACCAAACTCCTCCACCCACCAATCCAACAAAGAAGAGCCACGAAGAGCCCCATTAGACAGTTGCAGCATGGAAGGTGAAAGGAAGAGAGGGAGGAAATAATCCTCATCTACAGCACCATCTTCCCCGTCTTCTGCAACTCCTTCACATGAAACCCCTCCCGCTCCTTCTCCCGCTCTCCCGCTCTCCATTTCAATGAGTAACTTTATAATGTTAAGTTATAAAGTTAAATAAAGTTACTTTATTACCTCAAATTGGATGCCACCTAGGTAGGGGTGCCATAATTGGACTTGAAAGGAAAATTAAAAGTGGCAAATTAGGGCATTGGAATACAAAGTAAGAAAGGGGTTTATAAAAGAGAATTCGTTTCATTTTCTCATTATGTACGTGCATTTCCAAAATTTTCTCTCTCATAGCAGCTTGCCATGTATTTTCTAGAGGATGAAAACCCATGGAGAATTGTGAATTGGATGAAAATCTAGTTCACCTTTGAGGGAAATCTACACAGGGTTTCCATTTGTGCTTCATTTGAGGAATTTTCAATCATGTTTTACAGGATTCTTTCAACAAATAGCCATCCATGGTTTGCTGTACATAAATCAAGCAAATTCGTTAATAATAAATGCTACCAAGAAGTCAAATTGCTCATTGATTGGAAAATTTCTTAGAAAGGGTTCTATATAAGTTTGATTGTAGTAGATATATGATCATTTTTGACATATTGGGAGGGTATGAAGCCCTCTTATCTTAGTTGTATCTTTCCTAGGGCCACTCATACCATCTTACAACCAAATTATTGCTCTATGAGGTCATACCACCCAAGAAAAGGGTTGGAAAATTGTGCAAACCTCATGACAATTATTTATCAACAATGTCTTTATAATTTCATCAAGCATTAGATATCTATTCTGGTTCATATCGTGTGTTCTTTGAGGAAATTTTGTTCAATTCAATAATATTCCCTCGAGGCCAGGGATGAGACTTAGCTTTCCTATTGTTTCATTCAATATTTGTTTTTAGTAATTAAAGTTGATGCAAATAAATTTAGTTGGAGTGAATATTTCCAATTGGATGTTCTTAAATTGTGAATCCCATTGAATTAATCAATAAATCCTTCCCTAGTTGAGCACTAGACTATGGATATGCAAATCTTTGTTCTTGGTGATTCAATTCCTATTATTTTGAATAAATGTATTTGTTATTCTTAAAAATTAGAACTCATAAATTTATATCAGTCAATTATATTTTTACTAATTGGTCTCAAAAGCATTATTTCATTGGCATATAATTCATGTTAAAACCTTGTTTAAACATTGGCATCAAATCTATAAAAAAGAACATCCAAACCTCCAATCAGCAAACATCAAAATTAGAAATTTTTAGCTCATATTGGTTGGGGATCTTGCAGTGGTATCAGAGCTATGATCATGCTAGCCTAAGGGTCTTCTAATTATTTTTATGCACCCTAGAAGGACAGGACCATACATATATTATACTCATAGGAGAGCACAAGGATATTTAGATTTTGACATGGGTGATATGCCTAAGGTAAGTAGGAGTCCCCAACACAGGGAGTGACATAATAGACCTAATCTTGATGAGTTACTTAGACCTCTTGCTAATATCTAGTTGTGTATTATTTAGGCATTAGATAGGCTTCAAGTTCTAGATAGGTTAGATTTGAATCGAGCTAGGGATAAGCATGGAAAACACGATGGTTGTGATGGGAATGATAGGATTGGCAGGTTTGTTTTAGTTATAGGTATCCATGAGATTAGTAGATCCCTTTCATAGATTGGCAGTGCTCTTGGTTCCCCTAGGCATGACAAGACTCATACACAAGAAACAAATAGACCAATGCAGCCTCATTTTCCACCTAGAGATGAGCCACCACTAGTAGACCCACAAGAGGGCATTGAGTTTTAGGATGTAGTTATGGAATCTAGTGATGAGTGGGCACACCTACCATAGCATGTTAGGGATGCCTTCTCTTTACATCAATATTGTTTGAAGTGCACAGATAGTAAGAGGAGCCAAGGTGATAGATGGCCTAGACAACAACAGAATAGTTACCTCAAGTGAGCTACAAGTAATCTCACTTTATCTTCCTTTGATGGTATCTGGAAGATTAGTGCACGAGCTTGGGTGTAGAAAATTTATATTTACCTTTCCCTTAAGTCGATGCTTGAGGATGAGGCTATACAATTTATAATATTACATTTGAAGGGTGTGTCTTACAATTATTGGCACTATGGTTTAGTTACCCAAAAACATGGACTCATTCACTATTACACAAATTTTATTGAGTGGTTGATTTCTAGATTTGACCATAAGGATGTTGAGTTATATTACAAAGATCTTGCGCTATTGCAATAAACTAGACATGTTGAAGCTTATATTAATGAGTTTCAACATATTGTTGTTATGGTTCTAGAGATGCCCGATAAGCAAGTGGTGATTTTTTTTATTGAGGGTTTCCATGATAGGTTACGAGGGTTGGCCAAATAATGGGTAAAAGTATTCTGATTAAGGTACTAATGAATGCAACAAATAATGGGGCGTCTAAGAGTATGTTTGCTCTCCTTGTCATTCAAGCTTTGAAAAGAATGGATAAAAATGAAGAAATCAATTCTAATTTTTTGATGTTTAATAGAAGTGGTAAATCCTCAATTTCTCATGACATTGTCTTGATGTTCTACATACATGGATGGTTACTCTATGGTGATTGGCTAAGATACATCTTCTATATCTCATACAATAGGTTCTATATTTTGATTTGGGATTTTATTTTGATTTGCTTGGTACATTGTTTCACATGGATTCCAATATGTTTCTTCATAGTTTGTGGTGTTTGGGATTTTTAGTCAGAGTAAAGTAGTGAGTTGTATGGTGCTTTCTTGAGGTCAAGAAATCCTATGAAGGGAGAACTGTAATGTCCCCTCTTTCCTAGATGATCACTCAAATGTTGAGATTTGCCTATTATCCATCTCCACAGGCAACTCTCGTGGATAGGAGATGTTATTCTTGGCATGGGAGGACTTTACATGCTAGAGATTTTCTTCTATATGCTTATTTAATGAGAAAATAATGTTATTTTATTGCTAAGTCACTTTTTGATAAAAATACAAAATCTCTTTTGCTAAAAATAACAAAATATCATTAAAGTGACTATTTAAGGAAAGTTATGAAAATCATAAAGTAACTTTATAATTTGAAGTTATAAAGTTAAAAGTATATAATAAGTTAAATTATAAAGTAACTTTATAATGTTCAATTATAAAGTTAAATAAATTTACTTTGTCACCTTAAATGGACACGACCTAGGGATGCGCGCCACAATTGGAATTTCAAACTAAATTAAAACTAGCTAATTAGGGCATTGGAATCCAACATAAGAAAGGGGTTTATAAAAGAGAATTCATTTCTTTATTTTCTTATTATGTATGTTTGTTTTCAAAATTTGCTCTCTTAGACCAGCTTGCCATGTATTTTGTAAAGTCCATGAAAACCTAATTCACCATTGAGGGAAAGCTACATAGGTTTCCATTTGTGCTTCATTTGACGAATTTTCAAGCAAGTTTTACAAGTTTCTTTCTAAAAAAAAGTATCAAGGGTTTGGTGCACACAAATCAAGTAAATTTATTAATAATAAATGCTTCTAGGAAATCGAATTGCTCTTGGATTAGTGAATTTATCACCAAGGGTTCTATATAAGTTTGATTGCAATAGATATATGGTCATTTGTGATAGATTGGGAGTGTTTGAAGATCTCTTATCTCATTTGTACATTTCCTAGGGCTAGTCGTACCATCTTAAAACCAAATTGTTGCTCTATCAAGCCATACCATTCAGGAAAAGGGTTGGGAAATTATGCTGACCTCTAAATATCAACATTTATCAACAATGTCTTTGTAATTTCATCAAGAATTAGAGGCCAATTGTTCTTCACATTGTGTTTTTTTTGATGAAATTCAATTCAATTCAATAATCTTTGGAAAGGGAGTGGTTCATAATTGATATGCTTTCATTGCTCATGTCTCATAATTGACCTAAAGGGAGGATGATATCGTCCCTTTGTCATTGTCACTCATAGTATTTCTTGTGGAGATCTTCAATAATCGATTTGTCAGAGTTAGATAGATCCCAAGATAACCAATAGTTGGCATAGGCCTTCCAAATTTTGTCTTTAATATTATTTATTTCATCTTTAATGTTTTTTGTGGCATCTAGCCACTGAATACTTTATGAGAAAAGTACATCCCCATTTGAAAAATATGATTAACCTTGACAAATAAATTGGGTGATCTAATGATGTGTAGTTTCACATTTACTTTTGAGTTCTTGTCACAACTTCTCTTTGTCTTCCTTTTCGTCTTTCTCATATTTTTCCTTCAATTGTTCTAAATGATTTTTAAAAGAACCAATTAACACCTTTCATTTATTAGCACTGGGGGTATTCGGATCTAACTCACATTCAAGCATCGCATCATGAAGTGCAGTAAGAAATTATTCAACAATTTTATCTTTCTTCTGAGTTTCACCTTTGAAATCCTGTCTTGTAGAAGATAAGAAAGCTTTTCCAATTTAAATTTTTTGTACCAAATCAACTCTAGAAAAGACAACTGTTAGCTTGGAAGAATTTATGCGTTGAATATTCAATGGTGAAGTGAATAGTCTCTTCTAGGAATCATCAATTACATATCAAAGCTGGTACCAATCATAGTCACTATCTAAGACACTTTTTCAATTGATTCCTTGTCTGATTTTTTTGTCTTTTCCTCTGATGTAGCCTTGGGCTCCGATTCACTTCTTTCGAGTTCTTTTGTCATCCATTCTTCCTAACCTTTATCACTTGATCTTACCTTCTTTTGAATCAGAGTTTACCAGAGGATTAGCACAAGTTCTAGGTGCATCCATTTCATCATTCATATCAGGCACATTATTAATCGGATTAGCATTCACATCCTTGGATACACTAGTAAGGGTATTGAAATCAAAAGTGAGTAACATACCATGGTTCTTAGCTATAGTGATTACTTTTTCAATGATTTCCACCTTACATTTTTCTTTGGCGTCGATTTCTCCTAACATAAGATTTCCAAGACCTTTCTTTATCCTTAACTTAGTCTTACAAGCTTCTATAAAACTGCCTTTATCTTCATCCGAAAGGGTGGAATCAACAAAATCAAAGACATGATTCTTAATGACTTTTTTTTCCTCACTTGCAATTTGCCTAATTATAATTAATTCTTCCCACAAATCAACTGGTGTGTCGTTTCTAAATTCTTCTACAACTACATCAAACTTATTTATCTTTATCATTAGCCTCATTGTATAGATCACCTACCTCTTTCAGGATTTCTCCTTGTGCAGTGGACTTGAAAAGGCTTTCCACATCAAGAGGTTTATTCAATTTATTGGATTTTGTCTTTCAAACATGTATCCATTATTTCTCCTGTTCCTCTTCTTCCTCGAACACAATTTCTATTATTTTCCTCTTTTCTTCTTTCAGATTCTTTCCTTCTAGGAACTAGATGAAGGAAGTACCTTTAGATTCTTCTCTTTTGTAGAGGTTTTGAATGAATCAGCAAGTCTTCTAGAATGCCTATACTCAGTAACCTCTTTTTTAGTTAAATTTTGTTTAACCATTGACTCCTAAATGACTTTCTTCACATTCTTTTCTTGAGTCTTCTTTGAATGTTCCAAGTGAATCTTCAAAGACTTTTCATCTATTGTACCAAATTGTTCCTATGTTTCATCTATCGGGATCTTCAACAATGCTTGATTTGTGTCCTCTATCATTTCCTTAGCGACTTCATATCCAAATGGTAGAATCTAGATTTTCCTTGGCACAACAAATTCCATGAAACATTTGTTGGTTGTGAGCATAAAAGTAATATCATCTTTGTATTTTTCAACCATGTTTGTATAGGAATTTTCTGCCTTCTTTGCATATTGAGTTGGAAAAATGATAAATAGGTGGTGAATGCATCTTCCCTTATCATATCATTAATAGATCTCCTCAACTTGTCTACAATCTAGTGTCCTACCGATGTGGCTAGTGACCAAAGTACTTTTTCTTGACCAAGAATCTCTTGTACAAAATAGAACAAGATACATAGAACTAGGGTTCCATACTTGAAGAGGTGCTTCTTCTTTTTGCATTGTATAAGGTTTTTCAAGAATGTTTGCCACAAGATTTCATAGAGATCAAAATCCTTGTTAATCTTAGCTATCTCATAAGCCATGTTCATAGTCGTGGTCAAAATGGAATTATCTCAGTTGGTGAAGTAGATTTTATTCCTATCATCATTGCCAGGTATTTTACCATTATGTTCTCAATAGAAGAGATAGATAAAGATCAGCCATTAGGGGTTGCTCCTGTCAGTTCCATAACATCCTTGTTCCTTGCCAATTTTGAAGTGGGAATGTCATTGAAATCACTCAAACTAGTAATGGCCCTCATTAATTCCTTGGTGATAAGATGAGTCTGAGCTAACCATAGGAACTCAACATAGAATCTACTCATTTCTAATCTAACCCATTTTTTATCATAGAAAATGTTGGAAAAATCATTCCAGGTATTCAATCTCTTTTAAACAAGTGTTTTAAATTCAAACTATTCTTTCCAATCATCTTTTCTATCGATAAATCTACCTTTATCCCATGATGACTGAATTTGTCAAGCTTTACATAAATATAAGACCAAATGTCTTTAGCCAAGATCACTCCAATGGGTATGTTTGAGAATGCTCCGACTGGATCGACCTACATTGTTGTATACAAAGTTTTCTTAAATTTGGGATAGGGCCCAGTTGCAATATCAACAAGAATAGGAGTGGTCATGGTCGCAGATTCAACAAATTTCAACTTAGATCAATTCACCAAGAAACCCTAACTTCCTTGATCATCTTCGACATTTAAAATGTCTTTTTGATTCATAGAGATAAAATTTGTCAAAAAATCCTCCTTTTAACCTTTAATCAACCATCTCACGTTAAATGCTTATGTGTGTCATCCACTACCTTAATTTGTGTGATGACATGTTAAACTTCCATGATGAGTTATAATTTTAATACACTTAACCATACCTTCACACTCTGCTATGATGTTACTATGGCCTCACTTTCTTTGGTAGGGGAAAGGGATATTTCTTTGATTCCTCCCCCTAGGCCAAAGATACATGTTCTTCAGTTTTTCGATGATGTACCCACATCGAAGCTAGGTGCATCCATAGTTTATTTATTCCTCTGGATCTTCTTCATTTTAGCCTTTGCATCTTCCACATTGATCTTCTTTTCTGGATTGTTTGGAGCTTGAGTCTCATTCCTTCTACATTTCCTTACCATATGTCCGAATTTGTTGTAGTTGTAGTATCTGATATTTACTAGATCTTGTCTTGGCGTGCACTGATTAGCTTTATGTCCAAAAATATTGCATGTATAACATCGACCTTCAAAATGATTATATTTATTTTAATTTAGAACTGGATTCCTACATTGATTAGCTTTGTGACCATATTTGTTGCATGCATAACATCTACCAGAGAAGAAATTAGAATTCTGATTAATTCTATTCCTACACTCTATTGCCTTATGACCTATTTTATTGCATTTTTTAACAAGAACCATTAAATAAGGTATTCATTTTACTTTCCCATTTCTCGACCAATGACTTACCTTTATCCTCCTTGGTAGATTTATTGGACTCTACTACTTGTGCTGGAGATGGATCTTCTTTGTGATTCCTCTTGGATTGTGAACATTCATTAGATTCAAGTCTTGAATCCTTTTTGTCTTCCAAAGGCTTCTTCACATCCATCATCTTATCTGACTTAACAAAATTGGGTTTTCTTTCTTGTTTATTTGCTTTCTCTAGATCTACCTTTAGATATGTCACTTCTTGTTTTAGACTTTCTCACTCTTTTGTTTTGCATTTCACCATTTTTCTCAAATACTCTGTGGTCTTCTCATTATCTTCATTTTTAACTTTTAGATCGTGATAGTGCTATTTTCTTCCTTGAGCTCTTCACTAATTTGTTTATGCCTTGTTTTAAACTTTCAGATTTGTTCTGTTAGCTTCTAAATGCATTCATTTGCGAACTAGATATTTTCTTTTAGATATTTGTTTTTTCTTTCTACAACTTCAAGATCCTCAAGGGAATTTATAAGATCTTCACTTAAATCCATAAGTTTAACTTTCTGGATCTTCTTTGAGTGGTTAAACTCTTCCAAAAGACTTAGCTCTGATACCAATTGTTGAATATCCGAAATACTTAGAGGGGAGGAGTGAATCGGTATTCCCTTGAACTTATTAAAACTTCTAACAAGGTAATCAAATAAAATAATTTAAATGCAATAAAGGAAATTAACACCAAATAGATAATAGCAAATTTATACATGGAAAACCCAAGATGGGAAAAACCATGGAGAGAGTGATCTCTCAATTATAGAGTAATATGTAACCAAATACACAATACAAGGAGTGACTTACTGCTAGTGGAGATTCATTGTCCAAATACAAAAGGTTCACTGTTAGATAATCGACTCATAGCCAAAATACAAAAAATGAATTACTTAGAGTTGCATCTAGCATGTGCATGACATACATTTTTCATTGAAGTACACAAAATTATTTTACATCCACTGTACATATAACATTCACATTCACAAAACCTTTTCACATATACATCATATACACAATAGTTATTTTTCAACAACCATATGTCTAGCTTGAAAAACTGATGGTTATATATATCCACCCCAAATACTCTGCTAAGTTGGCTCAACTGGAGAAGAGATGAGACCAATATATCCATACACAACTGTACAATGACTTTATAAGATGCCAACATCAATCTTGAATCCAAAATACCTTGTAGAATATGCCTCCAATATGTCTGGATAGCATTGGATTCAAAAATGCCTTGTATATCTCACCTTCATCATATGCAAAAGGGACTGGACCCAAAATGCCTTCCGGTGAAGTGGATACCATAACTTAAAATTGCATGACTTAAGTATACGTATATTGCATAATAAAGGAGAAAAAGAAATAGGCCAATAACATATGTTGAAACAAACTTCTGGACCATACCAAAACATATATACCAGACAAAAGTACATCAATGACATGAATGGCAACAAGCCAACACTCATAGAGGGAAGAGAATCAAAAGGATTTGAGGGTACATTAAAATGAAGAAATGAGATTAAGAGGTGGATTAAAAATGGAAGGACGATATTAAGAACTAAGTAATTTAGAGGGATGTGTTGTCATGTTGAAGTAGTCATCAGTGAGGAGGGAATGTAGAACTGATAATTTTATTGCATTAAAGTTAATTACATCCAACCAATAACAACCGGATTACAACATACCGGCACATAGGCCTGGTAGAATAGGTCACACTAGGACCTTGAATCAAAAGAACTAACTTCTAGGCACAATCTATTTATCTGATATTTCTTGATTTTATGATTTATTCCTTTCTAAAGCATGATTACAAATATATATATCAATCCAAAGGATCCAATCGGCCAAAAAGGGATCAAAACCCAAAGAACAAGACCTAACGTGCAAAATGAACCAGGTTGGCCTCCGCCAAGAGATTCCTCCAGAAAATCCAAAGGATGAAATGTAGAAGGTTGACCACATGCCAAGAAATATCGAGATCAATTCCCAAGGCTTGGAAAGCTTCAGAATGGGTTTTGGTAGATCACTAGAATAGGTCACAAGCAACCGATAACAAAGGAACAACTGGTAACAAGAAACTGTCATGGAAATCGATAACGATATCTTGTCGAAAAGTTATCCAAAAGAGATGTAGTTTGAAAGAAAGAAAGATGATCATGTCTTCAAGTAGAATCTAACTCCACAGGATCTAGTGAGCCAAAAAAGGGACACACGGAAAGGAAAACTAAAACTACAAACAAAACATAAAAGAAATGTTTTTGGTTGATGCAAGATTATTGTGAACCGAGGATGCTTCTGCATCAGACATCCAAGGTTAATGAAAAAGTGAGCCTCTCACTTTGTTAGGGTCAGAGGGAAATGAAATAAATCTACCTCTTCCTAAGAAATCCAAGATGAATCTTCAACTGGTCCTCTCTTCCACTTCACAAGATATTCTTTGTACTGATTGTTTCGAGTACTACGCCCAATCCTACTGTCCAAAATCTCTTCAATCTAATCTAGTTCCTTCTGAGGCAATTTAATTTCAAGGTCTGCAACACTTTCCTTACTGAATTATTGTTCATGGTACTCATGAAGATCTGCAATGTTGAATATTGGTGAAATACTTAGACTATCTGGTAGCTCCACTTCATATGTGTTTCTAGAACTGAACTTCCTCAAAATATTATAGGGTCCAAACTTTTTCATCTGCAACTTATTATAAGTTCCAACTGAGAATCTCTCTTTTCTCAAGTATACCATCACTTCATTGCCAACTTCAAATTCCTTATGTCTCCTCTTCTCATCTACCTTCTCCTTATATTTTCTATTCATGTCTTCCAAATGATGTTTAACTTGAATATGAAATGCTGCCATGTGATCTGCAGAATCTTCCACTTTTGAACTCTTCTGGTCTTCACTCCTAATATCTCTCAATTCTATTATTCTTCTAGGATGCACTCTAGTAACAATGTCAAAAGTTGTTTTTCTAGTACTTCTATTCACTAAATTGTTATAGGCAAACTCTTCTTGTGAAAGGATCAAATCCCAACTTCCGGTTTTATCTCCCACTAAACATCTCAACAAGTTTTTCAAACTTTGGTTAACTACTTTGGTCTATCCATGAGTCTGTGAATGAAAAGTAGAACTGAACTTCAAATCTGTCTTCATCTTCTTCCAAAGTGTTCTCCAAAAATAGCCAACAAACTTAGTATCTTTGTCTGAAACTATGCTCTTAGGTAATCCATGCAATCTCACCACTTCCTTGAAAAATAGGTCTTCTACATGTAATGCATCTAATGTCTTCTTACAAGGTATGAAATGAGCCATCTTTGAAAATCTATCCACTACAAATATAAAATCATTCCCTCTTAGTGTCTTAGGCAATCCAAGTACAAAATCAATGGTTACATCCTCCCAAGGTCTTAGTCATCAATCCCACATTTTGACTACTACCTTTTGCAACTTGACAAACTCTACAACTCTCCACATATCTCTTAACATCCTTAAGAATCTGGGGCCAAAAGTACTGCTTACTCACCAATGCAACTATTTATCAATGCCAAAATGTCCAGGTTAACCTCCACTATGCTTCTCTTTTATCAGGTTCTCTCTCATGGAACTCTTAGGTATGCATAATTGAACTCCCTTGAATAACATCCCATCTTGAATGAAATAATCCAACCATTTTCTTCTATCAACCATAACTGGTTCTTTACATGCTTTCCAAGGTTTTGCAAAATTTGGGTCTTTGTCATACAAGGTCTTCAAATCTTCAAAACCTAATACTATCACTCTCATCTCTATCAAAAAATTCCTTCTCCTACTCAATGCATCAACAACTTTGTTAGATTTTCCACTTTCGTGCTTCAACACAAAGGTGTAACTCTACAAGAATTCTACCCATCTCATATGTCTCTGATTCAACTTACTCTGACTATTCAAATACTACAAAGCTTGATGATCTGTATACGACACAAACTCCTTAGGCAACAATTAATGTCTCAATTTCTTCAAGGCTTGAACTATGGCATAAAATTCCTGATCATACACTTAATATCTCTTTCGGGCATCATTCCATTTCTCACCAAAATATGTTATTGCTCTCCCTTCTTGACTCAAAAATGCTCCTATTGTTGTTCCACTTGCATCACAATCCACTTGAAATACCTTATTAAAATCTGGTAAAGCCAACATAGGTTGCTCAGTTACTTTCTGCTTCAACAATTCAAAACTTTTTTTTGCTCTGGTGGTCCACTTGAATTTCTTCTGATCTCCTCTCATGGTCTCAGTCATAGGGTTACAAACTAAATTGAAATTTCTGATAAACTTTTGGTAAAAACTAGTCAATCCAGGAAATAATCTTACCTATCTAGTGCTTTTCGATGTAGGTCACTCAACAATGGCTTTCACTTTCTCAGGGTCCATCTTCAAACTATTCTCAAATATCACAAAGCCCAAATAGACTAACTCATCCTTCATGAAAGTACACTTCTTGATATTGATCAGCAACTTCTATTCTCTCAACCTCTACAAAACTTGTCTTAACTACAACAAATGCTTCTCTTTTGTCTTACTGAAAATCAAAATGTCATCCAAATACACAATAAAAAAATTACCAAAGAATTTGTTCAATACCTCATTCACCAACCTCATGCAAAAGGCATCACCAACCATTCATATAGTCCTTCATTTATCTTAAATGTTGTCTTCCACTCATCACCTTCTTTGATCCTGATCTGATGATATCCACTCTTCAAATCTATCTTCGTAAAGTATTTTTCTCCACTCAAACGGTCCATTATGGCATCCATCTTAGGCAAAGGAAATTAGTACTTCACTATGATCTTGTTTATTGCTCTTGAATTGGTACACATCCTCCATCATCCATTCTTCTTAGTTGCTAATATTGTTGGTACTGTACAAGGGCTTAGACTTTCCCTGATCAAACTTTTCTTCAATAGCTCCTGCACTTGTCTATTGAATTCTTCATTCTCTATTGGTGCCAACTGGTGTGTAGCTTTGTTAGGTAAACTAGCTCTGAGAACCAAGTCCATGCAATGACTAATACTTCGAACAGGTGGGAATCCATCAGGTACATTATCTGAAATGATGTCTTCATATTCTATCGACAAATCTCTTATCTATGTCAGGTGTTCTCCTTCCAGTTCTAGTCTCTCAGTCTTCTTAGGAATTAAGGCAAAGCACACATTATCATGTCTCATTCTATCCATGAGTTTTCTTCCATCTACTAAACAAATTCTGGCATTTGTACAAACTTCACTCTTCAAAGGTTCCTCCAAAGGTAATAAGGTTTACTTCATCCCATTGACCACAATAGTGTATGCATTCTTCCTCCCATCATGTATTGCCTTTCTATCAAACTAGGAAGGTCTTCCCAACAAAATATGACAAATATCCATAGGCATAATATCACACAAAACTTCATCATGATAATTCCCAATTTTTAATTTTACCAAACACTGCTCACTTTCTAAGAACTAATGTTCATCTTGAATCCATGCTATCTGATAAGGCTTAGGGTGTTTCAATCTCTCCAATTTCAACTTATTCACCATCTCTTCTGAAACAAGATTATATGACCTACCACTATCAATAATAACTTTACAACACTTACTGGATACCTTACATCTAGCCTTGAATAGGTTCTTCATCTCCTCCAGTATAACACAAAAATCTCCTCATCATCAACAGTTCTCCATCTTCCAGTTTATTGTCTGATCTAGTGGGTTTTTCTTCCACCACTGTTTCTCTTCTAGTAGCCTCTATCTTCTTACATTCAAATGAACAATTTCCTTCTCCTCCATACTTAAAGTAGGTTCCTCTAAATGTCCTCTTGTCTTGTCTTCTAAATTTCTTATTCCGGTAACCATTTGGTTCTCTCCTCTAGTAGAAATTTCTATCATCCTTTCAGTATGATTTACCTTCCTTGCTCACTTCCTTATCCTTATTATGATCTGTACTAGTTTCTCTTCCTCGGGTATATCCTCTTCCTCCTTGAAATCTTCCTTCGGTAAACCTTCCACCTCTACCTCTCTGTCTCTGCTCATGTCTTTTGTTAAATTTCTCTTCGACCTTTATTGCATACTGGTAAGCCTCTTCAACACTCTTTAATTTGATCATACTAAGTTCATCTTGTATATACATCCACAATCCCTTTGAATATCTTGCAATCTATTCAAATTCATCATCAACATGTCCAGATCTGATGTTCAACTTGTAAAATGCTTCAGTGTTCTCCTTCACACTAGATTCCTTTTGTCTCAGATTCTGCAACTTCCAAAACAAATTGACTTGATAATTCACTGAGACAAACTTTTTTTTTAGTCTAGCAATCATCCTATCCCATGTCTTAATCTTTTGTTTACCTCTTCTCTTTCTATCAACTTGCAAATGCTCCCACCAAAGAGATGCATGACCTTTCAACCCGGTATAGGTATACTTCACCTTCCTCTCTTTTGCAATGTTTTCAAAATCAAAATACTTCTCCATCTCTGAAATCCAATCCATCAAATCATTTGAATCTAACTTCATATCATATTTTGGTGAGGTAAAATGACGTTTAGTGTTCGCTCTACTCAAAACCCTTAAAAAAATTTCCTCCTTCGAATCAATTGCTGGTAGGTTCACTTGTTTTGTTGGGGCTTCTTCTCCTTAATCTTCACTCACATCCTTAATATGTCAGCCTCTTCTCTAGGTTGTCTCCATGGCTTCTAATTGGGTTGTTATTCCTTGCAACATCTCCATTATAGTAGGGTGTGCATTCCCATGTGCTCCATCATTCCTAGTTCCTCTTCACATCATTGATCCATGCTAGTCCTCTGCAATTGCAGGTCAGATCCATAATCCACAACCCTACAACAAAATTTAGGACATGCAACCTCCAGAACTAACTTCGCTCTGATACCACTTGAAGAAGTCACTAGTGAGGAGGGACCTAAAGGATATCAGTCTGAATTGGTCAACAAGAGTAAATACAACGGAAATACATAGATATGATGGAGGCAATGTTGAACATATAATTTTATTGCATAAAAGTTAATTACATCCAACTGGTAACAACCGGGATATAGCATACCGACACATAGGCCTAGTAGAATAGGTCACACCAGGACCTTGAATTGAAAGATCTATCTTCTAGGCATACTCTATCTATCTGATACTTCTTGATTTTATGATTTATTCCATTCTAAAGCATGATTAAAAATAAATATATTGATCCAAAGGATCCAGTTGGGCAAAAAGGGATCAAATTTTGGCATTGAGTTGTCATTGATGTCAACCAGTATGGTGGAAGACAACTAGGTATTGAGGTCCTATTAGTGACATCATCAGTAAGAGATGATATGAAGTTATTTGTTGGCATGATGAGTTGTAACCAGTTCAAAGGCTAGTTGTGTGCTTGTGATAATGATTGTGATAAAGAAGTAGAGTGACAAAGAGATCACAAACCACCAGAGGTGAAGTTGTGCTACCGATGCAGTGTACACTATTGGTTAGTAGTAGGAGAAGGTCTCACCAGTAGGGGCTTGTGTCGGTATGAGTTTGAGTAATGATCAGGTTTAAACTGACCTTGTGTTGGTAAGATGAGTGTATGTCAATGTGATGCCACATGGAGCTGAGGTGGCGAGCATGCAGAGGTTGGTGAAGTTTCCATCGACTTGGTTGTTGGAGCAGTTAGTCGATATTAAATGAAACAACAAAAAATTATGGGTCGATAACACATTGAAATGGCTTGAGGAAGAATGAATGATAGAGAAAGATCAGGAAGTTGTTGGCACTTGGATCAAAGCAAGGAAATCAGATTGCAAGAGGACCTCGAGAAGGAAACAATGGGGTCATAAATGAGTCGACAGATTTCAAGGCCGAAAATCATGGTCGAGTTTTCTATTTTTGGTAAACATATTTTGGACAGATGGAAAATGCATGATGGATTATTCCTCCAATGCAAGTGTGTGATCCATGGCAAATTTGATTAGATTAGATGCAGATTTGGTCACAAGAAGGAAACCCTAACCACCCTCTATTTGAATTGGTTTTTGGAGGGAAAGTTTCAATTTAAATATGGTGACCTAAGACAGATAGAGGTGTTGTTGAAAAAGGTAAAAGAAGAGAGTGAAATTGTTGTTTGTGAGAAAAAATACAAAAAAACTTGAAGTGTTTGTGAGTGAAGATTGAACTGGTAAGGAGAAGCAGGGTAAATCGGTGTAAGGAATAAACCGGCAGAGTGAGAATAGAATGCAAAGTTGACAAACTAGAAGAAGAAGTACCTGATAGAGAGTGACCAAGTACGATTTGAATTCAACAAAATAAAGCGAGAGAAGATTAAGGATCTAGTTAGAACCAGTAGGAAGGCTAAGTTGTAGTGTGTGTTGAGTTGATATAGACCGGTAAGATAGAAACCGGTAGTGCAAAGCTTTTAAAGGTTGAAAATTTTCATTTGCAGCAAGCATATCATTTGTATATATGAGTTTTAATATTGTTTTCACTGAGTTGGTTCTTAGTGCAGGGGTTGTACCTCCTTTAGGTTGTAGCTTATAAATTATGCAGGGATTGGTGCTCCTTTGAGTTGGTGCTCATAAATTGGGGGTTGGTTCTCCTTGGGTTGGTGCCCTAAAATTTGTAATCAGATCTTTTCATTATGAGGCTAGATTGGAGTAGAAGATCTCCAACAGCTATTCTCACCGAGGTTTTTCCGACATTGGATTTTCCTCATATATCTGGTGTTATGTGTTGCATATTCATGTGTGTCATGTATTAATCCTTTGGTTATTTCTCCTACACACATTGTTTGCATTTCTTTGGTAACTGGTCTACATCTTTTGTATTTAATATTGAACTAGTGTAGCACTGATTAAGTAAAAATTGTTTAAATCACTGATTCACCCCCCTCTCAGTGATCCATTGTATCCAACAATCGGTATCAGAGCCTAGGTACCCTATTTTGTCAAAGCGTACTCTAGCTTGGGTAGATCCTATCAAGTGTTCACAATGGCAAGAAATTAATTAGCCTCCTCAAAAGCCCTTATGTTTGATGGTGTCAACTATGCCTTTTGGAGTATTAGAATGGAAACTTATTTGTCCTCTCTAGGGTATGATGTATGGATGTCAGTTGTAAATGGGTATACTATCCCCAATAATCCTCCTACTGATCCAAATGCTAAGAAGAAATATGAGAACAATGCTAAGACAAATAATTTTATTCTTAGTGGGCTATCTGATAATGAGTTTGTTATTGTCATGCATTGCTCATGAGCCAAAGCAACTTGGGATAAGTTGCAGAAATTTTTTTAAGGCGATGCTAAAGTCGAGGAAGCCAAGTTACAGACATTGAGAGAACAACTTGAGGGTTTGAAAATGAAATATGAAGAGAATATTGTTGATTATCTCCAAAGGATTGATGAAACAACAAACACTATTAGAGGGCTTGGAGAATAAATAAAAGATGAGGTAGTAGTGAAGAAAGTACTTAGATCCCTTACACCTAAGTATGATACAAAGGTTTTTGCAATAGAAGAAGAAAAATATCTAAAAGTCTTTAGAATGGATGAGTTGTATGGTTCCCTAACTGTTTATGAAATGAGGACTGCCGATATTGATGTTGTGAAGAAGAAAGTTGCATTAAAAACATCAAGAAAAGGAAAAGAAGAGTCCACTCATGATGGAACTAGTCAAGACTCTGATGATAGCATGGCAAACTTTGTCAGAAGACTCAAAATGGGTTCAGGCAAATACAAAGGCAAGATGCTCCCGAAATGTTTCAACTATGGAAAGATTGGACATTTTGTTCCCAAATGTGCCTATGGTGATAGGAGTGAAGATAATAAATAAAGTGGTATAAGATCATATGGTAAAGACAGGAAAAATAATGTCTATCAGTATGGTATAAGAGGCAACCAGAAGTAGAACAATCTCTACACATGAAAATGATACCATCGATGAGGAAAGTGTCTCAAATGACTGTTGCAGTGAAGATGATGTTAGTGCAACCCTTTTCATGGCCCAAGAGGTTCCGATACCTAAAGAAGGAGAAAATGAAGAGAAAGAAGGAGAAGTAGATCTTTAAGTAGAGCTCATCGGTGCTTTGGAAGAGCTGAAGAAAACAAGAAGAGACCTGAAGAAGGAGAAAAAGACAACACCTGAAGAAGAAGAGATGTTGAAGAAATCTCTTGAAGAGTCCAAGAAAGAAATTGTAGATCTAAAACTTGAATTGGAAGAAGCCAAGAGGATCTCTGAATTTACTAGCATCGGTTTAAGTAAAAAGGAGAAGGAGCATCAGAACCTAGAAGAAGAAATTGTCAAGCTCTAGAAGGAATTAGAGAAAATCAAGGAAGAAATGAAGGTGAGACTCAAATATGAAGGAAACACTGAATCTTTAGACACAATGTTGAACAAATAGAAGCAATCTAAGGATACCGGTGGCTTAGGATTTGAAGAGGGTCAAAGTTCAAATATCAAAGACACACCCAGTAAGGAGATATTGTTTACTTCTTCAAATGAAAGTGAAGAGAAGAAGACATTCATGGTAAGAAAAGATACCAATAAGAAGATGTATACAGATGCTGTCAATAATTATCACACAAACTAGTATACACAATCAATAAACTGGAAACCATACTCAATGCACTAACATGCAGACCCAAGCAGAAATGCAAGAGCTAATCATGAAGGATTCAATAGAGTTAGTAGTATGAAAGGAAAACCCCCAGTGAGGTAGTCATTTGCAGGACCAAGAAAGTCTAACTAGTATGCTCCAAACTTTTATGGTTATTGTCACCGATATAATAAGTTCGGTCATAGAATGATAGACTATAGGAAAATCAATGTAAATCCCAGTTTTGAGAGTAGAAACTCATTTGTTTCATTGCAAGCTACAAATGTTACTTTCTATAATTGCAATGAGTTTGGTCATAAGAGTTATGAGTGTAGGAGAAATGTGCAAATGTCCTACAAAAATGCTTTGGATACATCTTTCAATGCTAATGTAAAATATTATAAGTGTCAAAATTTTGGTCACACAGCAAGGTATTGTAAGCTGAGAACTAGTGAGCAAAAGAAAATTGTATTGGATCAGAAGATAGAGACTAAACCAGAACACAAGATGATAGAAAAAGAGAAGAAAGAAGAGAAACAGGTTTTGATAGAGAAGGAGAAGAACAAGATAGTGTCAAGCTTGATTGTGCAGACTTCTCTACATGTTGAAAGGAAGAATTTATGGGTAGTTGATAGTGGTTGCTCAAATCACATGACCGGAGACAAGAAAAAGTTTATCAATCTTGATTATTGGAATGGTGGTTCTATTCGTTTTGGTGACAACTCCTCCAACAAGATTAAAGGTCATGGTACATTGAATATTTATGGAAAGATTAAGGCTCATGATGTGTACTATGTGGAAGGATTGAAGCATAATTTGCTAAGTGTAAGCTAGATGTATGACAAAGGGTATTGTGAGATTTTGCCAAGATCAAGAGCTCAATGAAAAGTACAAAATAGAGTCACAATATAGGACAAGAATAAATTGTATTCTCATCAATAGAAAATGATCAATAATATCAAATTACATACAATGTAGATGAGCTTGCTTATATAGGCAAGGCTAGGGATATGTGAGCACACAAACATGACATGTGGCTCAATAAGAAACAAGGGTAGGTAGGAAATAGATGTGGGTAGGTAGGAGAAATAATATAATAGTCCACATGAGGTGGATCACCCACTGAATGTGGAGTGTAACAACAAGATCAACACCATAAAAGGTGGAATTTCTCCTACACACACTATCCCAATGTGGCACAAACACCCAAGTGTCTCATACCCAAACTACTATGAAATGCATTAACCTAAGTAAACTTAAGTAAAGTGTAATAATATCCATGATGAATAATTATTTACACCAACACCCCGCTTAAGTGCAACTTAGGGGAATGCACTTAAGTCTACAATGCAACTAAGCAATGCAAGATGGGTCCCGGCTACGAGGCCATGTTAGGTACCCATGTACAAATGCAAATGCATGAAAACCAATGCAATGAAATCTCTCACAAAGTGGGGAAAGAGAGAAAAAACCAATGGGAGAAAACCCTCCCCCAAAAGAGAGATGAAAACTAGATACAAAGAAATCTCATAGAAGTATGTGAAGGACAAAACCCCATGTGAGGAAAAAGTCCCCCCCATATGAGAGAAGAAGATAAGCTAGGAAACCCCCCTCCAATGTGGAATCTGCACCAATGATAGAAGCTTGATGTATGAAGAAACTGCTCCACGAACGTCGAACAACATTCCTCCCCTTAGGAAGAAACAAAACCAAAGGTGTATCCATGAAGTCTCCCCAATCATGAAGGGAAGATGTATGAAGAAAACTCATGATGAAAGGAATCTCTGAAAATTGCTCAAGTGTCCCCATGTCGATGCTAAAAGATACCCCCTCCAAAAGTGGTAAACTATGCCACACTATTGAAAAAGGCACTCCAAGATCTAGTGGAGATGGATGTAGAACATGTCCCAAAGACTCACATGTCTCCTCAAAACATAAAGAGACCTCCTCCAACTGTTGTACATAAGTATCCACAATCATGTCAACCTCGAAAGAATGATCATGTAGAGAATGAACAAGAGGGTCAGAGTGTGCCCTCACAACAATCGAAGAAGGATCATCTTCATCAAAGAGAAGATGAATGTCATCAATGATGTCTCCCAAATCTGCAATGTAGGATTCCACAAACAAACCTGCAATGTCTGTCAAGTAATCATCCCATGAATATGAAGCTGGAAGACAATGAATATCCTGCTACACTGAATCACATGAAGGCAAAATTGTCGCACTATCTGCATCATCAAGTGCAATAGGTAATGTGATATCAATATGAGGAGATGAAATACAAGACTCAAGAATGCGGTTACATGTTAGAATCCCCATGTTCAAGTGTCCAAAGTTCTCCTCAAAATCTGAACCATCACAATAAGTGTGATCATCATGTGTAGAATCATCAAATGTGAAATCATCATCATCAATAAAATCTGAAAAGGAGTATAACTGAGATGCATGATCAACCACCCCAGTCGCAATGATAGCTCTAGTCTCCAAGTCTCTAATGAAAATTGAGTCAGGTGTGAACTCCACAACCCTCTTAGTTGCACCATGTGTGATTTGATAGATAGAAAGGAGATTGTTTATCAAGTGGGGTACACACAACACATCATTGAAGGAGTTATCCCCAATGTCAATAGATCCTTTCCCAATCACATCCATGTATGTATGATTGCCCATCAAAATCTGTGGCATGGTGCAAGGCTCAAATGTAGAGAACATAGACTGCGAAGATGTCATATGATGAGAAGCCCCTGAATCTAGAAGCCATCTCTCTAAATCATGACTGATAGTAGTACATAGAGATTTTCCTTTTCTTGTTCCAAAAAAGTGAGTCTTCCCACTTGTAGAAGCCATGAATGCTTGCCCTTTTCCTTTTGAATGTGAGGAAGTGGAAGTTGATGAATCATCCTTCTTGTAAACTTTAGGCAAATCAATGTTATGCTTTTTGATGATATGTGTGAGCTCATCAATCTTCTTAGAATGGCAACGATGCTCCTCATGACCAATCTTTTTACAATAAGCACAAGTAGGTCTCTCCCTCTTTGGTGAATTATCCCTCTTGGAAGAGGATGAATCTCCTTGTTTTGGAGAAGATGGTGCTTTGTCCTTAGGCTTTGATTGCCATTTCTTCTGGTTTGAGTTGTCCTTTCCTTGATTTCCTTTGTTCCCTTGATTTGCCACTAATGCTTGAGACTTAGAAGCCTTAAGAATGCCCATGCTTATCAACTTAGTTTGTTCCATCATCAACATTTCATTGAAAGCATCAAATGTAGGCATTTTGTAGCTTGAACCCATTGCCATCCTATGGGTTTGGAAACTAGAAACAAATGCTGCATATTCTTGTGGAAGCTTGCCTATCAAGTTGAATATCAATTGAGTATCCTTCTTATCAATGCCACAATCTTTGAGTTGTGCCCTCAACTCATTTGCCTTAGTGACATAATCTTGTATAGTATCAAAGTTCTTGGGATCTAACATGGTGAGATCACTATCAATTTGATATCCCCTAATCTCATCAACTTGACCATACAAGTCTTGAAACTTTTGCCAAGCATCCTTGATTAGAGTACATTTCTCAATATGAAAAATGAGATCCTTTGATACATACTTTCTTAAGGTACCAACTGCCATGATATTTTTAGTGAGCCAATCCAAGTGACCAACTGGATCAACCTTAGGATCAGTGGGAGCAACAATAGTTCCATCAATGTAATGAGTGAGTCCTTTTTCCATAAGTTTACTCCATGCATCAATTTTCCAAGTAGCATAATTATGTGGAGTTAAGAGAGGAAACTTAGAAGAACCCATAGCTAACAAAAAAAGGAACACAAGAGCACAAAAGCACAAAAGACACCCCACCAAATTCAATCAATCAAAGTACCCCCCCAAAGTGATGATTTTGGCACTTTATACTTAGTGCCATTACAATGAGCAACTTGCAAAACAAGGCAAAGTGGACTTATGATGCAAATTTTACAACTTCCCAAATGAGATACAAGAGACTTCAATCAATAGTGCAATGAATCTAACTAAGATTCAAGCAAATATACAAGTACCAAGAGAGCCAAAAATGGCCAAAATTTGAAAGTACAATTTCTACTTACAATGGCATCAATCTAATAGCATCATGTGAAATTAGATGAAAAAATACGCACTTTCAAAAAAAATGGCACCTAAAAAGGAGGTCATATGACCCTAAATGAAGCCTCTGAAGTTGCAAAAACTGGGATTACTTAGGTATAGTCACCAAAAACTACATTTTCTAAAAAATCAGTGCATCAAAATCAAAAAATTTCTTCACCACTGCGGAGAGCAAGAAATTATAGCCTATTTCAAAAAAAATTGCACCCAAAAAGGAGCAAGAATGAGCAAGTCATGGCCATTTGATATTGAATTGCAAAATCCAAAAAGCTCAATGAGAGGGGGGTCCAAAAATTTTGAAAAATGATGACCTGACGTTGATGTCAGCAATTCACTATATTAAATTTGATGGCTATATGACCGTCACAAAAACTTCACCTCTCTGCTGACTGTGCGTCCGTACTGTACAGACTGCTGACTAGATAGGTGACTATGCAGGTGACTGTGCAAGCCGTACCATACGGATTTGCTGAATGGGTGAGCCACGTGGCATCTGCATCGTAGCCGTATGGATGATGTGGCACTATGTACAAAGGTGAAATGTCACAAGTTGTACCCATGAGCCAGTGGCCGCCTGCCACGTGGCAGACGCGAGTCCTCCTATCTGTTTGACTGTTGGCAGGAGGAGGCTACCGGACGCGGACCGGAAGCCTGGGATAGCAACGGTGGCTGAGGTAGCGAGTGCCAGAGAGGAGGTAGCAGGCACTGGGTGGAGCTACTACTAAGGAGCTGGGGATGGTGGCGGCGTCAACGGCGTACACAATGCGAGCAATGGCGGGAGATGCAGAGCGGCCAGCGGGAGAGTCCGGGGCAGTGGCGGTGGTGACGGTCTATGGGTATAGGTCATGGTGGTTGCGGCAGGTCCGGACTTGCAGAGTCTGACAGGTAGGTACATGGCAAACGACAGAGATAGACCTACAAGGTACGGCAAAAAAAAATTTCTCACCAAAATAGGTCGACTTTATAACCGAAATTCATGGAAACGGCCTTCTGGACACAATGGCAGGGTCGGATCTGGTCTACGACACCTCCAAAAGATTCTTCTCCTTAGATCTGCCTCTTGATGTCGCAATAATGCCTCTTTAAGATGAATCAATGAAGCCCCAATGGCTCTGATACCATGTGAGATTTTGCCAAGATTAAGAGCTCAATGAAAAGTACCAAATAGAGACACAATATAGGACAAGAATAAACTGTATTCTCATCAATAGAAAATGATCAATAATATCAAATTACATACAATGTAGATGAGCTTGCTTATAT
>NC_081409.1:872340926-872372125 GCF_030272615.1 Cryptomeria japonica | reverse complement strand
AGTGCATTAGGGCTTTTGAAATCAAAGATCAAAAACAAATTAGACAAAATTTTGGAAACTTGCTTGAGGTTGTTTGTAACTCAGTATAATGTTAGAGATTTTCCATATGATAGGGCACTAGGAATCTGGAATTCTATGCATGAAAGACGAGGGTTGTGCAACACTTTAAAAGCTAGTGGTGCTGCTGCTAGTGCTAGTGCTGAGATAAATGATGGAGCACAGACTCAGAGTCGACATGAAGATGAAGAAATTATTGAATACCCGACTCAGAATGAAGATGAACCTATTAGTACTAGTCAGTTTCCAGATCTTGAGTCCATTTGGAATTAGAAGCCTTAGACTGAGTCACTTAAGTGAATTAGCAGTCAGTTTATAGGCATTTATAATTATACTACAGTTCTTGAGTCATATCACAATTTCAATTTACAATACTATAGTTGTCATTGATGATTTTTGATATTGTATTCCTTGAATTTGTCAATCAGAATGGATACTTATTTCATATTTTTAATTGTGAATTTGAATTATTAGTAAACAATTAGAATTTATTTTCTGAATTATTAGTAAACAATTGAATTATTAGTAGATTGGTTCCACATTATGTTGAACATGAAATGCAACAATTTGTGTCACAAGATCCATAAAATTATTCATATTGCATAACTGTTAGAACCTTTCTACTGTTCTACATTAAATGTTTAACATGATGTTCATGGCGATTAAGGTATTGTGTTTGTTTTTTGTCTTAGTTGGCTAGTAAACCGAAGTTGTTGTGTGTTGAAATCTGAGTTGTCCTCTCTTTATTTGCTCATGTCAATGTCAAGTGTGGTCAAATGGTTGGTCAGACAATTAGACATGTTTAATGTTTCATCTCTAACTCACAAATAAATTTCATGTTTAACAATTTAAGTGGTGAGTTAGCGAGTGTTGGTTTGGGTTTAAATCGTGAGGTCTCTAGTTTTTTGGGTGCTAGCATTTTTTGTTAGCAAGCTAGAGATTGTTAATGAAATTGCTTTGGTCGTGAGGTCTCAAACTGGTTTGATGCCATGCATTAGAGCCGCAAGAGTTAGTGAGTAAGTCATTAACATAAAACATCAATTTTTGTTGGTACTCCCTAGGTTGCTACAGTCAAGAGATAAATAGTTTTGATATTTTATGGTTATCGCTAGCTTGCAGGTTCTTTATCGTCAAGTCAATTTAAGTCACGAGCTTGCAAGTACTAGGAGATTTTAGTTGTCTCTACCTTGCAAGATGTTTTGCACTTGACCATTTTATGTTGCGAGGTTGCAATTGGGTTTGATTTTATGTTATCGCAAGGTCGTGCGGTGTTCGCATTTAATTCATTTTAATTTGTGATCATGCGATGTGGTTGTTATCGCAGCTTAGTTGGTTTCGTCACTTGCTCACAGGTTTTGAAGTTGTTTAGCATTTTATGTTGTGATCTGGCGACAGGTAAGTTTTGGTCATATTTTGTGGTCATCACATGCTCGCGAGTTTGTAAGTCTTAAGTCAAAAAGTGTTGCAAGCATGCGATGGCATTTAAGTGTCTTGTTGTCATGGGATCGCAAGGGTTTAAGTCAAATTAAGTTTCAAGTTGTGAGCTTGAAATGAAATAAGTTATTTTTTTAGATTTGCAGTGGTTGCCAGCTCGCAGGTAAAGAAAGAATATTACAAATATTGTTGCAAGGTTGCGACTGAAGGGCTTGATGAAGATCAATAGCTATTGGTCACTCATGAGATTCTTTGAGGATTCATAAAAGGGGTTGTGAGCTTGCAGTTAAGAAGATGTGGTAGCATTGTCGCTAACTTGTCGGTTACTTTCCAAATTGTTATAACCAATTCCGAGTGTGCGATTAAAGATGGGGATTGACATGTGGACTTGTTTGCCGAGTTCTGTTAAAGTTTTGAATGGAAATTGCAATCAAATAGAAGGGAATGAATTCAAATTTTGCTCGAGTACTTCAGCTTTGAATTAATGCCACAGTAGCTATTTCATGCAAGTGTGGCAATTAATGAGACTTGAGAGAAGTGACGGTGCCCAAATACCACAAATTGCATAATCGAGCTGAGATTTTGTATAATTGCATTAATGCATTCTATCTTCGAGGTAATCTAGTGAATTGATCTCTACAACAACATTGGAGAATTCAGAGTGTTGGGTGTGGGAAAATTTCAGAAAATTGCTTAAGTTTTTCTCTTGCAGCTAAAATGACCAAGGCGATGAGTGGAACTGGATCCCAAGGCCACTGAGGAAAAGAAGGATAAGAAATACAAAGAAGAATTTGTAGATTTGCTGCAAGGAACTTCCATTGCTTTGAATACAAATGATTTGACATGGAAAGATTTATGGAGCCAATGCAAAAACCCGACCATGCTTCATATGACTGGTTCTGCTCTGTTTCATTATTTCTGGAAAAATAGGGTTTGTTACAAGCTAGGGTTGTCATTGCACCAAAAGATCAACCTCTTAATGCCCAATACAACCACTAGACTTGTAGAATCTATAGGAGGTTGTTAAACCATGTCATGAATCCCCACAAGGGATGCTATTCCACTGCCAACAATCCCCCTTCTAGCGTCACTCGTCGTGGTCTGCATGATTCGAACCTATGACCAGGCTCTAAT
The DNA here is from genome assembly GCF_030272615.1 of Cryptomeria japonica. Classification (NCBI taxonomy): domain Eukaryota; kingdom Viridiplantae; phylum Streptophyta; class Pinopsida; order Cupressales; family Cupressaceae; genus Cryptomeria; species Cryptomeria japonica. The sequence goes on along the minus strand of NC_081409.1, from coordinate 872,369,500 downwards.
ACCACTTGTTACAAGCTAAGGTTACCATTACACCAAAAGATCGCCCTCAATGCTCGATACAACCACTAGACTTATAGAATCCATAGGAGGCTATTAAACCATGTCACGAATCCCCGCGAGGGATGCTGGCCCACTGCCAATAGAGTTAAGGGTGTCCTGATGTCAAACCCTTGGGATTTAAATATGGAAAAGTTAATTATGCTAGATGTGTATGTTGATGTGGATTTGATCAAAGAGTTGGCCAAATGCTATTGCCTAATATCTAGGGTAATCAAAAGAAAAAACTAGTTTGCTCTAGTTTCAATTAACAGAGCTAGCTTTGTTGAAGCTTTCCAGATTACTTGTGCTGCATGTACAAATGTAGATTTGGAGCGGATTATAGAGGATTATGACAAAAAAAAAGTTGTTATCAAGAAGCATGCAATGCCCAGATTAATGCCTAGGGTGAATAGGAAACCAGTTATAATTCCAGATAGTATCGAACCACCATTTGACATCACACCTTTCCGCCATTATACGCATTGTACAATCTATGGATTATACAGAGTGTTGGATTTTGATGGAGATTCAACAGTGTTAGCTGAATTACTGATGATGGATATGGACATTCAACACCTCGATGTTAACAAAGATTATGATTATGTGGGCTATGTGGTTGAACACATTCATAATACTCTAGTTGAAATTCAGAGTGGTGCACCCAACCCTACATTCAAGCATTATTCATTGCTGATACATTTAATCTTTTTCTACAATGTTGAGTTCATGGATAAAGAATTGGAGCTTTTCAAAGAAGAATTATGTGTCTTAATGCCAATACAAAGATGGACCTAGGTTTGGGACAGTAGTTTTCCCCATCTTCTTTCCTTTTCTTTGAAAATTGGATTGTTTTGCCAATTATGGAAATGCTAGAAATAAATAGGGAATGATTGTCAATTAATGTTAGGAGAGTTTTGAGACCTTACTAGTATGTTTGAAACTGGCCTATTTCACATAATTGGGGGGACTTTTTCTCTTTTGATAACTTTACGGTGAACAGAATCTATGGATGTCCTCAGCCTCCCCATATTTTACCAAAATTTGTTCCAATTAGGATTGCTTTTATGGAGTTCATTTGGCAATTGACCCTAGTTGAAAAAGAATACCTTGACAAACATAGGAAGGGTTCTCTTCTTCCTAGGCTTTGGGTTGTGTCTGATTTTACCATTGGTAGGAGTTCCTTTGATGAAGTAAACAATTTCCTTAAACAGTATAGGTTGGTTAATGTTGTGTCTAGATTTTGTGATCCTGAACAATTTATTAAATGTGCATTACAAAAAATGACACCTTGGGCGACAATAAAGGACCATGAACCATTGGATGATGAAGATGTGGTTATAAATTTGCTAAGAAAAGAAGAAGTACAAGAAAGGAGAAGAAAATGGAAAAATTTGATGAGATTTGAAGCATAATTGAAGGTTGTTGACCCTAGTTTCTCAGGTTTTTGCCCTGATAACCCGTACCTAGAGAGGATTAACAAAATGTTGATTTTATATGAAACTCTAATGGAACAAATGCCTCAAATTCCAAAAGTGGTTGCTCAGCAGCAAGATGCCCAAGATGGACATTCTTCATATGGAAAGAGGCCACTTAGTGTGTCTCCTAATGATGTAGAGAGTGGAGATGAAGTTCAATCTACTCGAGTGCCACCTGCAATTGTTACAGAACAAGGACACTACTTTCATCAAATAAGGACACATCTCAGAGAAGGAGGGTAGAATGAAGAACAAGGAGAAATAAACAAAGTCCTTGCTCAAGGCTTTGATGAGCATGTGATGTTGTCAAATGAGTTCATGAAAGATGATGACTTTATTAAGTCAAATGAATTTAAAATTTTTTTGACAAGGTTGAAACAAAATCAATTAAGACAAAATTTGATCATAGAGGAAGGAAATGTAGAAAAGAAAGAGGAGATCATCAAGGCACTGCAACAATATGATTCTGACAGGGAGTAAATATCTGTAGAACAGGCAAGACAATTGATTAAGAGTACTGGTATGATTATGATGCCTGACTAGGATATCCAATCTATTTTTATTATTGATCAGATTAGGAAGCAAGAGGACCTAATGTTTAAAACTGAATTTGAAATTGGAGATGTAAGAAGAGGATCAAGATTTAATCCTAAGTCAAAGACACTTGCTGCTTGGTCTTTGGCCCCTTCCACTCAAAAGCCTCACCTAAATATCCAAGTAGAAAAGAAAGCTAACAGAATGATCTGGAATTTGCAGAACACAACTGACACAGAGATTGCCTCATTTTTTACTCAAATTTCTTTCATGGTTTTATCAAAACAGATGATTTGTCAAGAAGATACAGAAAAACATATAGCCAATTGATTGCATTATCTAAAAAATATGAAGAGACAATAATGAAGAATGTCACTCTGGAGGAAGAGTTATTGGAGTTGAAAGAAAAAATTACAAATGAGCCCCCTCCAATACAGATTACAGAACAAGTACAAGAAATACCAACTGATGTGAACAAAAATGGAGGAATACACAGAGAAAATTGAAAATCTTGAAAATGAACAAAATGCCAGGGCTATCTCTATTGCGTCAGGAATTCTGAAACATAGGATTAATGTCTTGAAAGGAAAATTCATGGTAGTGCATGATTTGCACATTTCTTTGAAAGAGGCAAGTAAAACATCCTCTGAGGTTGTCATTTGTCTTGGACCTTTGTTTAATGTTGGTCAGGAAGAAGCAGATTAATGGATAAGCTAGATACTACAATGATGTATAGTGACGAGTCCCCTCCCAAGATCAATGGCACTAAAGACATGGTGGAGGTAATCAATGTAGCTTATGCATTTTTCATAGGGAAGGATGTGCTTATAAATGAAAAATTGCAAACATTTGGGGAAGGTTATAGTAAATTAGTGCCTTCAATTTATGGTAGTAATGGAGATTTGAGATCAGTTTCTAATTGGACCAGTGAATTTGATTTGATTCTGGAGGAAGAAGAAATAATCAAGCATATAGATGAATAGGTTGATGTTGATTTTCTTAACGATATGCTTGATTCACTATTCAAGGTTGAGGTTGACCATGCAAATTTTATTGTTAAGGCCAGGGCAGTTAAAGATGCCAGATGGATAGATTCAGTTGCAAATTTGGAAGAGGTAAAGGCATTTAGTTGACCAACAGACAAAGAGGTGGACAGGTGGCAAGCCATGCTAAAGCAAAAGAAGAAATGTCAGGTTGCTACCCAAGATTCCTCACAGTAATTCTATGCTTGTTGAATCCTCATCTTATAAAAGGATTCCAAGATTAATTTGAGAGGGATGGCCATTTTTTCTTTTTGATCAGTAGAGAGGGATGGCCAGTTGGCCACTTTTATTGATTTTGAAAACTGTGATATAGTTATAATAGTTCAACTGTTCAAGAATTTGATAAGTGCATAGCTGAATCACATTTTGAATTTACTTTCTGATATCATTATGAATATAATATCAATATCATTTTCTATTTGAGATCTTCACATAATTGTCTTTGTGCTAAATTTATGTTTTCACTATGAATTGAATGGTCAAGGGTTTTTCATTTTACGTATGAATTTGGGTTATGTATGTAATGGCATATTCATTCCTATTTATCTATAAATGAATCTTATTGAAGTTTATTATCAGGTTGTCTTTCAATTGTAAGTGACTATATGCCCTAGGATAAGGCATTGGTCTGTTGTCTTGATGTTGACTTGGTGAAGTGACCTTCCTATTATAATAGTTGATTCATTTTGGGTGAATATGTTTTCTTGTTTTCCTTTGATTATGAAATTGTGATTTTTCTATAACATCTATCATGGAATTGGATCCTCAAAAGACATTCCCTTTAATTGAGTTGCATGCATGTTTTACTAATTATGTTGTATTCCTATCTATTGTGGTGTTTGATACTTTCATTCTTAATACTCTTATGATTTTATATGCTATGGATGTTTATGTAATATATATGGAGGTTTTCTATGACTATCATGTACATGCTTTCCCTCCTCCATAAAGTTGTCATTTACTCATACCTATAATCTACCCACCAATTACAATTAGGTGAATCCTTAATATGATTCCAGACTAACAGAAATTTTGCATTCCTTGGCATAATAGGAAGAATTAAATGAAAAATTACATACACCATAACAATGAAACAAATGAAAAAAGTTAAAATTCATGATTCTGATCATTTGAAAGAGATAGAATTATACATCGGAGAGAAATAGATCATAATTTAATTTCTATTGAATAAAATTACTACTTTTGTCGACCGTCACAAAATAAATTTATATATAACTCCTTCAAGAACCTACACAAAGCTTGACACTAAATGCTTTTCATTTTCTCTGTAAATGACTATACAACTTGCTCCCTTCACCTAGAGTCTAGAATCACTACTGGAACCAAAAAAGGAACCCCAATGACTATACAACTTGTAAAACCACTTGAGCCATGCCATTATCACCCTGATACCTTCAGATGGAATGTGAGATGTTACATTTTGTCCAACAGGTCATTTCCAAATAGAAGAGGAAGCCTTCATGCCTAGGAACAGAGAAAATGGAAAGAGGAGCTCGAGCTTTGATGCCCATGACTAGGGAAAGTGGAAAGAGGAGCTTTAAGGTAAATGTAATATGTTGGGGAGGGGTTGCAGCTTCCATGTCATCACAAAGATGATTGGCTGCCACTCCCCACCCAAACAAATCCTTCTTTCATTCCTCTATGGGCTCCTTCTTCAAACCCCCTTCCATCCTATGGCAGAGTAGAAGCAGAGGATGTGTCATGCTTGGCTTTTCCTTATAAGAAAAGGCTTTCACACCCCCTCTGACAATCCTTCTCACTTTCACAACCCCTCTGACAATAAACGAACTCACATAGGAGAAAACAAAAAAACACCCATCTGGTATCATAGAGCAAAAACCACTCTAAGAAAATGAAAAAGGTTTCTTTTCTCTTCTACCAATAAAGTCACCACTCCATTGTATTTATAACATTTTAGCACTTCATTTGGTGATACTCATTCACATGAAAAATCATCATTTTGGTGTTTTTCAACATGACTGTAGACTCTAGAATTCATGCCTATCAAATCCACTGCATCCTTCTAAGGCTCATCTATTGTGAATGATTTTGTTCTGATTTTATTCCTCCTTGATTGGACAAATTCTGCTTTAGAATCCCTAACAATAAGCAACTTGAGCTCTGATTTCTTAGAGAAATCCATGATCTCCCATCTCTAACTCAGAAGCTATCCAATCCTTTTATGTCTCCGAAACTGTTATCCTCGCTTGTCTAATCAACCTCGACTCGGGAGAAACCTTCAAACTAGTCCCTCAGGAATGAGTCAGCATCCAAGCCTTAAAAATTCCTCGTCCATATTGTAGACGTATAAAAATGACCACATTCCTAAATGAATATTTAATGTTCATTTTATTCATTTCTCTATTTAGTTAAATCTAATTTAATTAAATTATCCACATTCCTCTATTTGATTAAAAAAATTATTCAATTTATTTATTTAAATTCACTTAAGCATTTCACATCATTTAATTGAATAAATCATTTTATTTAATTAAATACCTTCTCTCTACTTTTATTTAAATTTGCATTTAATTAAATAGTTCACCCCAAATAAATAAATCTAATTTATTTAATCCTCCACTTGCAACCATAATTGAAATAAAACAATTTATTTTAATTAAATTCTATTATCCCTCACCCACTTGCATTTTCCTACATCTCCCTCTTGCCTCCTAAACCCCCTTTCTAAATTCTTCTAGAACCTATCTAGTCCTAATCAATTAGCCTAAACTGTTTAATTATCCCCTTTCCCTAAATTTGAGGAGGTCACTTCTCAAATTTGGAGTAAAGTCTTCCAAAGGCATTAAAGCCTTTATGCCTTCAACAAGCTAACTTGTTGAATACCCCCAAATTTGGAAGGACTCTTACAAATTTGTCCCCAAGTTTGTAATATCCAAGCTTTTATTACAAATTTGTCTCAATACACATGCTAGATTTTGAAATTGTAAAGTTGTTGATCAACTATTTTATTGATGTCAACCATTTACTTAGGATCTAGTTTGAGGTATAATTTTGTCTGATGGCATTTATAGTGATGTGAGAATTGCCTTCAAGGTGAATATTTTCAACTCCTATCTCCTTGCCCAACTCTAAAGCCCTTAAAGTTGCCCTAAATTCTACCATATTATTTGTGGAAACACTAATTATTTTAGATCATTCTACTAACATAACTCCCTCTTCACTTTGAGCTACACAACCAATACCACTCGGGCCTGGATTGCCCTTAGAGGTACCATCGAAGTTTATTTTAATCCACCCAAGTTTAGGTGGCACCCAAACTAATTTTTGTTGAGTTTCAACAAAGTTATTTGAATCACCCCCAAGCAAAGGTGGGATAATTAGATCCTTTGATAGCTTGACCATTTTCCCATCCCAATTAGTGTAATAATTGCCTTTTAATGTTTTATTTTTTGCTACTGAATTTTCCAATTCCTCAATAAGTGCCTCCATCTTTATTATCAAGCAATCCCTAGGCATGGATTGATCTTTGAAAATTATTCGATTGCACTCCTTCTAGAGTTCCCATATAGATGAGAGGATTATTTACCATAGGTTACTAAACATCCCTTTTTCTTTTCATTTAAGGAACATACCAAACCAATCACTTAATTTGAGTGGGAAAGGGAATTGTAGATTGAGAATTGTGGTGAAGTGTTTCCAACAACCTTCTACATAGGGACATGAGAGTGAGATATGACCAAAATATTCATCTTTACATTTGTAGAGTGGACATCTTCCAGGGCCAAGGATACCCAACTTGATAAACCTAACCTGTGTCAGAATTTTATTTTTATTATTTACTTGTATTATATTTGGCTTAGTTTATTTGTTTATTTAATGTCTAGTTATAATTGAAATGTCATATGCAAGAGTACAAAAATGAGATTATTATGCACTACCTAATTTTTGCATGCATATTCTCTTTCTCTTATTTTTTACTCGCCTTACTAGGTCCCCTTTGTTTATATTTTCTTGTAATATTATCAATGTCGACACCTAAAATTGTTTTATAATTAAATACATATTTATAATATATTTAATTATTTTATCCTAATGTCTTCTATTGATTAAAAAATAGTTTTACCCATTTAATTAATTATTATCCTTTTCTATTATTAATTAATTAATTAAATATTTTCTATCCCTTTCCTCTATTTAGTAAATAAATACTTCTATTTAATTAATTAATCCACTTACCTCTTTCCTTTTTTAATCCTATCCCTCTAGCTTATTCACATGTACAATAATCTAAATTTGTAGGCATGTGACAAGTGTTAATTGTCCCTTAACTGCTCTTATCCACATGTGATGCAGGAGCATCCTTGTTTAACAACAATCTTGCAGATCAACTAGAAACATTTATTTTCTATTTTGTTTGCAGTTTTAGTTTTCCTTTCTATGTGTCCCGATTTTGGCTCATCGGATCCTGTGGAGTTGGATTCTACTTGAAGATATGATCATCTTTCTTTCTTTCAAACCACATATCTTTTGGATCACTTTCTGACAAGATATCTATACCAGTTTCCATGACAGTTTCTTGTTACCAGTTGTTCCTTTGTTACCAGTTGCCTAATACCTATTTTGGTGATCTACTGGAACCCATTTCAAAGCTTGCAGAGCCTTGGGTGTTGATCTCGATGTTTCTTGGCATGTGGTTGTCCTTCTACATTTTATCCTTTGGATTTTATGGCGGAATCTCTTGGTAGAGGCTGACCTGGTTCATTTTGCATGTTAGGTCTTGTTCTTCGGGTTTTGACGTTGGATACAATGGATCACTGAGAAGCAGGTGAATCAGTGATTTAAACAATTTTTACTTAATCAATGCTATATCGGTTCAATATGAAATACACAAGATGCAGAATGGTTACCAAAGCAATGTAAACAATGTGTGTAGGACAAATAACCAAAGGATTAATACATCACACAAATGAAGATGCAACACATAACACTAGATATACGAGAAAAACCCAATGTGGGAAAGACCTTAGTGAAAATAGTTGCTAGAGATCTTCTGCTCCAATCCAGCCTCACAATGAAAACATCTGATTACAAATTTTAGGGCACCAACCCAAGGAGCATTAACCCTTGATTAATGAGCACCAACTCAAAGGAGCACCAATCCATGCACAATTTATAGGTTACAACCTAAGGAGCTACAACCACTGCACTAAGCACCAACTCAGTGAAAACAATATTAAAACTTAGATCTACCAATGAGATCCTTGCTGCAAATAAAATTTTGCAACATTTTAAAGCCTTGCAGTATCGGTCTCTATCTTACCAGTCTATATCAACTCAACACACACTACAACTTATCCTTCTTTATGGTTCTAACTCTGCTTAATCTTATCTCCCTTTATTCTTTTGAATTCAAATTGCACTTGGTAACTCTCTATTAGGTACTGCTTCTTCCAAATTTTCACCTTTGCATTCTATGCTCACTCTGTTGGTTTGTTCCTTACACCGGTTTACCCTACTTCTCCTTACTGGTTCAATCTTCACTCATAAACACTTCAAGAATTTTTCTCTTTTTGCTTATGGACAATAATTTCACTCTCTTCTTTTCCCTTTTTCAACAACACCTCTATCTATCTTAGGTCACCATATTTAAAGTCAATATTTACTGCCAAAAACCAATTCAAATAGAGGGTGGCTAAGGTTTCCTTCTTTTGACCAAATCTACATCAAATCTGATCAGGTTTACCTTGGATTACACACCTGCATTGGAGGAATAATCCATCACATGTTTTCGATCTATCCAAAATATATTTACCAAAAATAGCAAACCCGGTCATGATTTCCAGCCTTGAAATTTGTTGACTCATTTATGACCCAGTTATTTCCTTCTCGAGGTCCTCTTGCAATATAATTTCCTTGCTTTGATCTAGGCACCAAAAACTCCTTGATCTTTCTCTATCGTTCATTCTTCCTTGAGCCGTATCAATTTATTATCGACCCATGATTTTTAGGTGTTTCATTTAATGTCGACTAACTGCTCCAACAACCGAGTTGATGGAAACTTCACTAACCTCTGCATGCTCGCCACCTCAACTTCATGTGGCATCACATCAACATATACTCATCTTATCAACACAAGGTTGGTTTAAACCTAATCATTCATCAAACTCATACCGGTACAAGCCCTTACTGGTGAGACCTTCTCCTACTGCTAATCGGTAGTGTACACTACACCAATAGAACAACATCACCTCTGGTGGTTTGTGATCTTTTTGTCACTCTACCTCTTTATCACAATCATTATCACAAGCAAACATCCAGCCTTTAAACCGGTTACAACTCGTCATACCAAGACACAACTTCATATCATCTCTTACCGATGATGTCACTGATAGTCTTAATACCTACTTGTCTTCCACCATACCAGTTGACATTAATGACAAATCAATGCCAACAATCTCCCCCTTTGGCATTGATGTCAATATTATCTTTTTCACTTTCCCAATTTCTCTCCCCTTTTGACAACAATGGCAAAGGGAACCTTAGTTTGACACCAATAATCTCTTCCTTGGCTACATCTAGTTAGAACACAATCTGCCCCTGTTTCCATTCTTTATGATTCAAGAGTCTAAAGAGAGTAACAAAGATTGACTCCCCCTGAATCATACATCCTCCTACGCATTTAAGTGTTGCTGGATGGTGGGACAACTCCCATCTTTTGTGTTAAGTACTCAAATGAACCTAAAGGAAGTGGCTTGGTAAATATGTCAACAATATTCTCACCAGTTGGAACATATTCAACTATGACCTCTTTGTTTGCTACCTTCTCCCTCAAGAAGTGATACTTGATTGCAATGTGTTTTGTTCTTGAGTGCATGACTGGATTCTTGGAGATGTTGATTGCACTTGAGTTTTCACATTTAATTAGAATAGGATCCGGTATCTCCACCTATATATCTTTCAATGTCTAGTTCATCCATAGCACTTATGAGCAACATGTAGCAGCAACTATATATTCGGCCTCAGCAGTGGATAATGACACTGAGTCTTGCTTCTTGTTGTGCCATGATACTAACTGATCTCCTAAGTAGAAAGCACCTCCACTTGTACTTTTCTAGACATCAATACTTCCTGCCCAATCTGCATCAGTATAAGTCTCAAAAGAGAAGTCTTCTTTCTTTGGATACCACAAGCCATAGTTGATAGTTCCTTGCAGATACCTGAAGATTCTTTTGACTGCATTTAGGTGAGACAGCTTAGGAGAAGCTTGGAATCTTGCAACCATGCAAAATGCTTGTATAATATTCAGTCTAGATGTTGTTAAATATAATAGACTACCAATCATAGACCTATACAGTTTTTTCTCAAATTCCGGTGACTCATCTAGTTTGCTCAACTTAGAACCGATAACAATGGGAGTACTTACCAGTTTGTTGTCCTCCATTTGAAATTTCTTTAGCATGTCTTTCACATACTTGGTTTGGGAGATGAAAATTCCTTTATCCTACTATGAGATCTACAAACCAAGAAAATGGGACAACTCACCTAGCATAGACATCTCAAATTTTGTCTTCATCTAATCTACAGATTATTTGCACATGATGTCCTTGTCTCCACCAAAGATAATATCATCCACATATACAACCACTATAATCATGTGATCTCCATTTATCTTCACATACAAGTTGTTGTCTGCATTTCCTTTGTGGAATCCTTGCTCCTTCAAGTATTTATCCAACCAAGAATACCATCCTCTTGGAACCTGCTTCAAACCATACAAGGCTTTCTTCAATCGAAATAAAAAACTCTCATCATCATGTAAAAGATAACCCTCTAGTTGTTCCATATATACCTCTTCTTCAAGGTTACCATTCAAAAAGGCAGATTTGACGTCCATTTGGTAAACTTGGTAACCTTTATAGGCAAAGAAAGCTACTACTTTATCATATCCACTTATTGTGGAGTGATAATTCCACCTTCGATGGGTGATCCACCTCATGTGGAATATTATATTGTTTCTCCTACCTACCCACACCTATCTCCTACCTACCCTTGTTTATTATTGAGCCACATGTCATGCTTGTGTGCTCACATATCTCTAGCCTTGCCTATATAAGCAAGCTCATCTACATTGTATGTAATTTGATATTATTGATCATTTTCTATTGATGAGAATACAGTTTATTCTTGTCCTATATTGTGTCTCTATTTTGTACTTTTCATTGAGCTCTTGATCTTGGCAAAATCTCACATGGTATCAGAGCCATTGGGGCTTCATTGATTCGTCTTAAAGAGGCATTATTACGACGTCAAGAGGTAGATCTAAGGAGAAGCATCTTTTGGAGGTGTCGTAGACCAGATCCGACCCTGCCATTGTGTCCAGAAGGCCGTTTCCATGAATTTTGGTTATAAAGTCGGCCTATTTTGGTGAGAAATTTTTTTTTGCCAATTTTGCTAATATTGTATGAATTTCAAAATTTTTTTATTTTCCGAAAATAAAATTCAAAAAAAAAAATTTCCATCAAAAAGAATTAAATAAAAATCATCAAAAATTTTTGGAAAAATTGAAAAATTGAAAATAAAAAAAAAAGGTGCTTTTTTGGGGGGTTCGCAGACCCCCCCCCCCCCCCCGTGGCGCCCGTACCTTGCAGGTCTATCTCTACCATTTGCCGCGTACCTGCCTGTCGGACTCTGCATGTCCGGACCTACTGCAACCACCATGACCTATACCCATAGACCGTCACCACCGCCACTGCGCCGGACTCTCCCGCTGGCCGCTCTGCATCTCCCGCCATTGCCCGCATTGTGTACGCCGTCGACGCCGCCACCATCCCCAGCTCCTCGGTAGCAGCTCCACCCAGTGCCCGCTACCTCCTCTCTGGCACTCACTACCTCAGCCACCGCTACTATCGCAGGCTTCCGGTCCGCGTCTGGTAGCCTCCTCCCGCCAACAGTCAAACAGATAGAAGGACTCGCATCTGCCACGTGGCAGGCGGCCACTGGCTCGTGGGTACAACCTGTGACATGTCACCTTTGTACACAGTGCCACATCATCCATACGGCTACCATGCAGATGCCACGTGGCTCACCCATTCAGCAAATCCGTACAGTATGGCTTGCACAGTCACTTGCATAGTCACCTATCTAGTCAGCAGTCCGTACAGTACAGACGCCCAGTCAGCAGAGAGGTGAAGTTTTTGTGACGGTCATACAGCCATCAAATTTAACATAGTGAATTGCTGACATCAACGCCAGGTCATCATTTTTCAAAATTTTTGGACCCCCCTCTCATTGAGCTTTTTGGATTTTGCAATTCAACATCAAATGGCCATAACTTGCTCATTCTTGCTCCTTTTTGGGTGCAATTTTTTTTGAAATAGGCTATAATTTCTTGCTCTCTGCAGTGGTGAAGAAACTTTTTGATTTTGATGCACTGATTTTTCAGAAAATGCAGTTTTTGGTGACTATACCTGAGTAATCCCAGTTTTTGCAACTTCAGAGGCTTCATTTAGGGTCATATGACCTCCTTTTTAGGTGCCATTTTTTTTGAAAGTGTGTATTTTTTCATCTACTTTCACATGATGCTATTAGATTGATGCCATTGTAAGTAGAAATTGTACTTTCAAATTTTGGCCATTTTTGGCTCTCTTGGTACTTGTATATTTGCTTGAATCTTAGTTAGATTCATTGCACTATTGATTGAAGTCTCTTGTATCTCATTTGGGAAGTTGTAAAATTTGCATCATAAGTCCACTTTGCCTTATTTTGCAAGTTGCTCATTGTAATGGCACTAAGTATAAAGTGCCAAAATCATCACTTTGGGGGGGTACTTTGATTGATTGAATTTGGGGGGGTGTCTTTTGTGCTTTTGTGCTCTTGTGTTCCTTTTTTTTTTTTCTATGGGTTCTTCTAAGTTTCCTCTCTTAACTCCACATAATTATGCTACTTGGAAAATTGATGCATGGAGTAAACTTATGGAAAAAGGACTCACTCATTACATTGATGGAACTATTGTTGCTCCCACTGATCCTAAGGTTGATCCAGTTGGTCACTTGGATTGGCTCACTAAAAATATCATGGTAGTTGATACCTTAAGAAAGTATGTATCAAAAGATCTCATTTTTCATATTGAGAAATGTACTCTAATCAAGGATGCTTGGCAAAAGTTTCAAGACTTGTATGGTCAAGTTGATGAGATTAGGGGATATCAAATTGATAGTGATCTCACCATGTTAGATCCCAAGAACTTTGATACTATACAAGATTATTTCACTAAGGCAAATGAGTTGAGGGCACAACTCAAAGATTGTGGCATTGATAAGAAGGATACTCAATTGATATTCAACTTGATAGGCAAGCTTCCATAAGAATATGCAGCATTTGTTTCTAGTTTCCAAACCCATAGGATGGCAATGGGTTCAAGCTACAAAATGCCTACATTTGATGCTTTCAATGAAATGTTGATGATGGAACAAACTAAGTTGATAATCATGGGCATTCTTAAGGCTTCTAAGTCTCAAGCATTAGTGGCAAATCAAGGGAACAAAGGAAATCAAGGAAAGGACAACTCAAACAAGAAGAAATGGCAATCAAAGCCTAAGGACAAAGCACCATCTTCTCCAAAACAAGGAGATTCATCCTCTTCCAAGAGGGATAATTCACCAAAGAGGGAGAGACCTACTTATGCTTATTGTAAAAAGATTGGTCATGAGGAGCATCGTTGCCATTCTAAGAAGATTGATGAGCTCACACATATCATCAAAAAGCATAACATTGATTTGCCTAAAGTTTACAAGAAGGATGATTCATCAACTTCCACTTCCTCACATTCAAAAGGAAAAGGGCAAGCATTCATGGCTTCTACAAGTGGGAAGACTCACTTTTTTGGAACAAGAAAAGGAAAATCTCTATGTGCTACTATCAGTCATGATTTAGAGAGATGGCTTCTAGATTCAGGGGCTTCTCATCATATGGCATCTTTGCAGTCTATGTTCTCTACATTTGAGCCTTGCAGCATGCCACAGATTTTGATGGGCAATCATACATACATGGATGTGATTGGGAAAGGATCTATTGACATTGGGGATAACTCCTTCAATGATGTGTTGTGTGTACCCCACTTGATAAACAATCTCCTTTCTATCTATCAAATCACACATGGTGCAACTAAGAGGGTTGTGGAGTTCACACCTGACTCAATTTTCATTAGAGACTTGGAGACTAGAGCTATCATTGCAACTGGGGTGGTTGATCATGCATCTCAGTTATACTCCTTTTCAGATTTTATTGATGATGATGATTTCACATTTGATGATTCTACACATGATGATCACACTTATTGTGATGGTTCAGATTTTGAGGAGAACTTTGGACACTTGAACATGGGGATTCTCACATGTAACCCCATTCTTGAGTCTTGTATTTCATCTCCTCATATTGATATCACATTACCTATTGCACTTGATGATGCAGATAGTGCGACAGTTTTGCCTTCATGTGATTCAGTGTAGCAGGATATTCATTGTCTTCCAGCTTCAGATTCATGGGATGATTACTTGACAGACATTGCAGGTTTGTTTGTGGAATCCTACATTGTAGATTTGGGAGACATCATTGATGACATTCGTCTTCTCTTTGATGAAGATGATCCTTCTTCGATTGTTGCGAGGGCACACTCTGACCCTCTTGTTCATTCTCTACATGATCATTCTTTCGAGGTTGACATGATTGTGGATACTTATGTACAGCAGTTGGAGGAGGTCTCTTTATGTTTTGAGGAGACATGTGATTCTTTGGGACATGTTCTACATCCATCTCCATTAGATCTTGGAGTGCCTTTTTCAATAGTGTGGCATAGTTTACCACTTTTGGAGGGGGTATCTTTCAGCATCGACATGGGGACACTTGAGTAGTTTTCAGAGATTCCTTTCATCATGAGTTTTCTTCATACATCTTCCCTTCATGATTGGGGAGACTTCATGGATACACCTTTGGTTTTGTTTCTTCCTAAGGGGAGGAATGTTGTTCGACGTTCGTGGAGCAGTTTCTTCATACATCAAGCTTCTATCATTGGTGCAGATTCCACATTGGAGGGGGGTTTCCTAGCTTCTCTTCTTCTCTCATATGGGGGGGACTTTTTCCTCACATGGGGTTTTGTCCTTCACATACTTCTATGAGATTTCTTTGTATCTAGTTTTCATCTCTCTTTTGGGGGAGGGTTTTCTCCCATTGGGTTTTTCTCTCTTTCCCCACTTTGTGAGAGATTTCATTGCATTGGTGTTCATGCATTTGCATTTGTACATGGGTACCTAACATGGCCTCGTAGCCGGGACCCATCTTGCATTGCTTAGTTGCATTGTAGACTTAAGTGCATTCCCCTCAGTTGCACTTAAGCGGGGTGTTGGTGTAAATAATTATTCATCATGGATATTATTACACTTTACTTAAGTTTACTTAGGTTAATGCATTTCATCGTAGTCTGGGTATGAGACACTTGGGTGTTTGTGCCACATTGGGATAGTGTGTGTAGGAGAAATTCCACCTTTTATGGTGTTGATCTTGTTGTTACACTCCACATTCAATGGGTGATCCACCTCATGTGGACTATTATATTATTTCTCCTACCTACCCACATCTATTTCCTACCTACCCTTGTTTCTTATTGAGCCACATGTCATGTTTGTGTGCTCACATATCCCTAGCCTTGCCTATATAAGCAAGCTCATCTACATTGTATGTAATTTGATATTATTGATCATTTTCTATTGATGAGAATACAATTTATTCTTGTCCTATATTGTGACTCTATTTTGTACTTTTCATTGAGCTCTTGATCTTGGCAAAATCTCACAATACCCTTTGTCATACATCTAGCTTACACTTAGCAAATTATGCTTCAACCTTCCACATAGTACACATCATGAGCCTTAATCTTTCCATAAATATTCAATGTACCACGACCTTTAATCTTGTTGGAGGAGTTGTCACCAAAACGAATAGAACCACCATTCCAATAATCAAGATTGATAAACTTTTTCTTGTCTCCGGTCATGTGATTTGAGCAACCACTATCAACTACCCATAAATTCTTCCTTTCAACATGTAGAGAAGTCTGCACAATCAAGCTTGACACTGTCTTGTTCTTCTCCTTCTCTATCAAAACCTATTTCTCTTCTTTCTTCTCTTTTTCTGTCATCTTGTGTTCTGGTTTAGTCTCTATCTTCTGATCCAATACAATTTTCTTTTGCTCACTACTTCTCAGCTTACAATGCCTTGCTGTGTGACCAAAATTTTGACACTTATAATATTTTACATTAGCATTGAAAGATGTATCCAAAGCATTTTTGTAGGACATTTGCACATTTCTCCTACACTCATAACTCTTATGACCAAACTCATTGCAATTATAGAAAGTAACATTTGTAGCTTGCAATGAAAAAAATGAGTTTCTACTCTCAAAACTGGGATTTACATTGATTTTCCTATAGTCTATCATTCTATGACCGAACTTATTATATCGGTGACAATAACCATAAAAGTTTGGAGCATACTAGTTAGACTTTCTTGGTCCTGCAAATGACTGCCTCACTGGGGGTCTTCCTTTCATACTACTAACTCTATTGAATCCTTCATGATCAGCTCTTGCATTTCTGCTTGGGTCTGCATGTTAGTGCATTGAGTATGGTTTCCAGTTTATTGATTGTGTATACTAGTTTGTGTGATAATTATTGACAGCATCTGTATACATCTTCTTATTGGTATCTTTTCTTACCATGAATGTCTTCTTCTCTTCACTTTCATTTGAAGAAGTAAACAATATCTCCTTACTGGGTGTGTCTTTGATATTTGAACTTTGACCCTCTTCAAATCCTAAGCCACCGGTATCCTTAGATTGCTTCTATTTGTTCAACATTGTGTCTAAAGATTCAGTGTTTCCTTCATATTTGAGTCTCACCTTCATTTCTTCCTTGATTTTTCTAATTCCTTCTAGAGCTTGACAATTTCTTCTTCTAGGTTCTGATGCTCCTTCTCCTTTTTACTTAAACCGATGCTAGTAAATTCAGAGATCCTCTTGGCTTCTTCCAATTCAAGTTTTAGATCTACAATTTCTTTCTTGGACTCTTCAAGAGATTTCTTCAACATCTCTTCTTCTTCAGGTGTTGCCTTTTTCTCCTTCTTCAGGTCTCTTCTTGTTTTCTTCAGCTCTTCCAAAGCATGAATGAGCTCTACTTAAAGATCTACTTCTCCTTCTTTCTCTTCATTTTCTCCTTCTTTAGGTATCGCAACCTCTTGGGCCATGAAAAGGGTTGCACTAACATCATCTTCACTGCAACAGTCATTTGAGACACTTTCCTCATCGGTGGTATCATTTTCATGTGTAGAGATTGTTCTACTTCTGGTTGCCTCTTATACCATACTGATAGACATTATTTTTCCTGTCTTTACCATATGATCTTATACCACTTTATTTATTACCTTCACTCCTATCACCATAGGCACATTTGGGAACAAAATGTCCAATCTTTCCATAGTTGAAACATTTCGGGAGCATCTTGCCTTTGTATTTGCCTGAACCCATTTTGAGTCTTCTGACAAATTTTGCCATGCTATCATCAGAGTCTTGACTAGTTCCATCATGAGTGGACTCTTCTTTTCCTTTTCTTGATGTTTTTAATGCAACTTTCTTCTTCACAACATCAATATCGGCAGTCCTCATTTCATAAGCAGTTAGGGAACCATACAACTCATCCATTCTAAAGACTTTTAGATATTTTTCTTCTTCTATTGCAAAAACCTTTGTATCATACTTAGGTGTAAGGGATCTAAGTACTTTCTTCACTACTACCTCATCTTTTATTTATTCTCCAAGCCCTCTAATAGTGTTTGTTGTTTCATCAATCCTTTGGAGATAATCAACAATATTCTCTTTATATTTCATTTTCAAACCCTCAAGTTGTTCTCTCAATGTCTGTAACTTGACTTCCTCGACTTTAGCATCGCCTTAAAAAAAATTCTGCAACTTATCCCAACTTGCTTTGGCACATGAGCAGTGCATGACAATAACAAACTCATTATCAGATAGCCCACTAAGAATAACATTATTTGTCTTAGCATTGTTCTCATATTTCTTCTTAGCATTTGGATTTGTAGGAGGATTATTGGGGATAGTATACCCATTTACAACTGACATCCATACATCATACCCTAGAGAGGACAAATAAGTTTCCATTCTAATAATCCAAAAGGCATAGTTGACACCATCAAACATAAGGGCTTTTGAGGAGGCTGATTAATTTCTTGCCATTGTGAACACTTGATAGGATTTACTCAAGCTAGAGTACGCTTTGACAAAATAGGGTACCTAGGCTCTGATACCGATTGTTGGATACAATGGATCACTAAGAGGGGGGTGATTCAATGATTGAAACAATTTTTACTTAATCAGTGCTACACTAGTTCAATACGAAATACAAAAGATGCAGACCAGTTACCAAAGAAATGCAAACAATGTGTGTAGGAGAAATAACCAAAGGATTAATACATGACACACATGAATATGCAACACATAACACTAGATATATGAGGAAAATCCAATGTCGAAAAAACCTCGGTGAGAATAGCTGCTGGAGATCTTCTACTCCAATCTAGCCTCATAATGAAAAGATCTGATTACAAATTTTAGGGAACCAACCCAAGGAGAACCAACCCCCAATTTATGAGCACCAACTCAAAGGAGCACCAATCCCTGTATAATTTATAAGCTACAACCTAAAGGAGGTAAAACCCCTACACTAAGCACCAACTCAGTGAAAACAATATTAAAACTCATATATACAAATGATATGCTTGCTGCAAATGAAAATTTTCAACCTTTAAAAGCTTTGCACTACCGGTTTCTATCTTACCGGTCTATATCAACTCAACACACACTACAACTTAGCCTTCCTATTGGTTCTAACTAGATCCTTAATCTTCTCTCCCTCTATTTTGTTGAATTCAAATCGTACTTGGTCACTCTCTATCAGGTACTTCTTCTTCTAGTTTGTCAACTTTGCATTCTATTCTCACTCTGCTGGTTTATTCCTTACACCGATTTACCCTGCTTCTCCTTACCAGTTCAATCTTCACTCACAAACACTTCAAGTTTTTTTGTATTTTTTCTCACAAACAACAATTTCACTCTCTTCTTTTACCTTTTTCAACAACACCTCTATCTGTCTTAGGTCACCATATTTAAATTGAAACTTTCCCTCCAAAAA
The DNA here is from genome assembly GCF_030272615.1 of Cryptomeria japonica. NCBI lineage: Eukaryota > Viridiplantae > Streptophyta > Pinopsida > Cupressales > Cupressaceae > Cryptomeria > Cryptomeria japonica. The sequence goes on along the minus strand of NC_081409.1, from coordinate 872,350,171 downwards.
CCAATTCAAATAGAGGGTGGTTAGGGTTTCCTTCTTGTGACCAAATCTGCATCTAATCTGATCAAATCTACCATGGATCACACACTTGCATTGGAGGAATAATCCGTCATGCGTTTTCCATCTGTCCAAAATATGTTTACCAAAAATAGAAAACCCGACCATGATTTTCGGCCTTGAAATCTGTCGACTCATTTATGACCCCATTGTTTCCTTCTCGAGGTCCTCTTGCAATCTGATTTCCTTGCTTTGATCCAAGTGCCAACAACTCCCTGATCTTTCTCTATCATTCATTCTTCCTCAAGCCATTTCAATGTGTTATCGACCCATAATTTTTTGTTGTTTCATTTAATATCAACTAACTGCTCCAACAACCAAGTCAATGGAAACTTCACCAACCTCTACATGCTCGCCACCTTAGCTCCATGTGGCATCACATTGACATACACTCATCTTACCAACATAATGTCAGTTTAAACATGATCATTCCTCAAACTCATACCAACACAAGCCCCTACTGGTGAGACCTTCTCCTACTACTAACCAATAGTGTACACTGCATCGGTAGCACAACTTCACCTCTAGTGGTTTGTGATCTCTTTGTCACTCTACTTCTTTATCACAATCATTATCACAAGCACACAACTAGCCTTTAAACTGGTTACAACTCATCATGCCAACACATAACTTCATATCATCTCTTACCGATGATGTCACTAACAGGACCTCAATACCTAGTTGTCTTCCACCATACTGGTTGACATCAATGACAACTCAATGCCAAAATTTGATCCCTTTTTGGCCAACTGGATCCTTTGGATCAATATATTTATTTTTAATCATGCTTTAGAATGGAATAAATCATAAAATCAAGAAGTATTAGATAGATAGAGTATGCCTAGAAGATAGATCTTTCGATTCAAGGTCCCGGTGTGACCTATTCTACCAGGCCTATGTGTCGGTATGCTATATCCCAGTTGTTACCAGTTGGATGTAATTAACTTTTATGCAATAAAATTATATGTTCAACATTGCCTCCATCATATCTATGTGTTTCCGTTGTATTTACTCTTGTTGACCAATTCAGACTGATCTCCTTGAGGTCCCTCCTCACCAGTGACTTCTTCAAGTGGTATCAGAGCGAAGTTAGTTCTGGAGGTTGCATGTCCTAAATTTTGTTGTAGGTTTGTGGATTATGGATCTGACCTGCAATTGCAGAGGACTAGCATGGATCAATGATGTGAAGAGGAACTAGGAATGATGGAGCACATGGGAATGCACACCCTGCTATAATGGAGATGTTGCAAGGAATAACAACCCAATTAAAAGCCATGGAGACAACCTAGAGAAGAGGCTGACATATTAAGGATGTGAGCGAAGATTAAGGAGAAGAAGCCCCGACAAAACAAGTGAACCTACCAACAGTTGATTCGAAGGAGGAAAGTTTTTTAAGGGTTTTGAGTAGAGCGAACACTAAACGTCATTTTACCCCACCAAAATATGATATGAAGTTAGATTCAAATGATTTGATGGATTCGATTTCAGAGATGGAGAAGTATTTTGATTTTGAAAACATTGCAAAAGAGAGGAAGGTGAAGTATGCCTATATCGGGTTGAAAGGTCATGCATCTCTTTGTTGGGAGCATTTGCAAGTTGATAGAAAGAGAAGAGGTAAACAAAAGATTAAGACATGGGATAGGATGATTGCTAGACTAAAATAAAAGTTTGTCTCAGTGAATTATCAAGTCAATTTGTTTTGGAAGTTGCAGAATCTGAGACAAAAGGAATCTAGTGTGAAGGAGAACACTGAAGCATTTTACAAGTTGAACATCAGATCTGGACATGTTGATGATGAATTTGAATAGATTGCAAGATATTCAAAGGGATTGTGGATGTATATACAAGATGAAATTAGTATGATCAAATTAGAGAGTGTTGAAGAGGATTACCAGTATGCAATAAAGGTCGAAGAGAAATTTAACAAAAGACATGAGCAGAGACAGAGAGGTAGAGGTGGAAGGTTTACCGAAGGAAGATTTCAAGGAGGAAGAGGATATACCCGAGGAAGAGAAACTAGTACAGATCATAACAAGGATAAGGAAGTGAGCAAAGAAGGTAAATCATACTGAAAGGATGATAGAAATTTCTACTAGAGGAGAGAACCAAATGGTTACCGGAATAAGAAATTTAGAAGACAAGACAAGATGACATTTAGAGGAACCTACTTTAAGTATGGAGGAGAAGGAAATCGTTCATTTGAATGTAAGAAGATAGAGGCTACTAGAAGAGAAACATTGGTGGAAGAAAAACCCACTAGATCAGACAATAAACTGGAAGATGGAGAACTGTTGATGATGAGGAGATTTTTGTGTTATACTGGAGGAGATGAAGAACCTGTTCAAGGCTAGATGTAAGGTATCCAGTAAGTGTTGTAAAGTTATTATTGATAGTGGTAGGTCATATAATCTTGTTTCAGAAGAGATGGTGAATAAGTTGAAATTGGAGAGATTGAAACACCCTAAGCCTTATCAGATATAGACAGGCAATACATGATGGGAGGAAGAATGCATAGACTATTGTGGTCAATGGGATGAAGTAAGCCTTATTACCTTTGGAGGAACCTTTGAAGAGTGAAGTTTGTACAAATGCCAGAATTTGTTTAGTAGATGGAAGAAAACTCATGGATAGAATGAGACATGATAATGTGTGCTCTGCCTTAATTCCTAAGAAGACTGAGAGACCGGAACTGGAAGGAGAACACCCGACATAGATAAGAGATTTGTCGATAGAATATGAAGACATCATTTCAGATAATGTACCTGATGGATTCCCACCTGTTCGAAGTATTAGTCATTGCATGGACTTGGCTCTCAGAGATAGTTTACCTAACAAAGCTACACACCAGTTGGCACCAATAGAGAATGAAGAACTGAATAGACAAGTGCAGGAGCCATTCAAGAAAAGTTTGATCAAGGAAAGTCTAAGCCCTTGTGCAGTACCAACAATATTAGCAACTAAGAAGAATGGATGATGGAGGATGTGTACCAATTCAAGAGAAATAAACAAGATCATAGTGAAGTACTAATTTCCTTTGCCTAAGATAGATGCCATAATGGACCGTTTGAGTGGAGAAAAATACTTTACGAAGATAGATTTGAAGAGTGGATATCATCAGATCAGGATCAAAGAAGGTGATGAGTGGAAGACAACATTTAAGATAAATGAAGGACTATATGAATGGTTGGTGATGCCTTTTGGATGAGGTTGGTGAATGAGGTATTGAAGAAATTCTTCGGTAATTTTTTTATTGTTTATTTGGATGACATTTTGATTTTCAGTAAGACAAAAGAGAAGCATTTGTTGCAGTTAAGACAAGTTTTGTAGAGGTTGAGAGAATAGAAGTTGTTGATCAATATCAAGAAGTGTACTTTCATGAAGGATGAGTTAGTCTATTTGGGCTTTGTGATATTTGAGAATAGTTTGAAGATGGACCCTGAGAAAGTGAAAGCCATTGTTGAGTGACCTACATCGAAAAGCACTAGATAGGTAAGATTATTTCATGGATTGACTAGTTTTTACTAGAAGTTTATCAAAAATTTCAATTTAGTTTGTAACCCTATGACTGAGACCATGAGAGGAGATCAGAAGCAATTCAAGTGGACCACCAGAGCAAAAAAAAGTTTTGAATTGTTGAAGCAGAAAGTAATTGAGCAACCTATGTTGGCTTTACCAGATTTTAATAAGGTATTTCAAGTGGATTGTGATGCAAGTGGAACAACAATAGGAGCATTTTTGAGTCAAGAAGGGAGAGCAATAACATATTTTGGTGAGAAATGGAATGATGCCCGAAAGAGATATTAAGTGTATGATCAGGAATTTTATGCCATAGTTCAAGCCTTGAAGAAATTGAGACATTAATTGTTTCCTAAGGAGTTTGTGTTGTATACAGATCATCAAGCTTTGCAGTATTTGAATAGTCAGAGTAAGTTGAATCAGAGACATATGAGATGGGTAGAACTCTTGTAGAGTTACACCTTTGTGTTGAAGCACGAAAGTGGAAAATCTAACAAAGTTGTTGATGCATTGAGTAGGAGAAGGAATTTTTTGATAGAGATGAGAGTGATAGTATTAGGTTTTGAAGATTTGAAGACCTTGTATGACAAAGACCCAAATTTTGCAAAACCTTGGAAAGCATGTAAAGAACCAGTTATGGTTGATAGAAGAAAATGGTTGGATTATTTCATTCAAGATGGGATGTTATTCAAGGCAGTTCAATTATGCATACCTAAGAGTTCCATGAGAGAGAACCTGATAAAAGAGAAGCATAGTGGAGGTTAACCTGGACATTTTGGCATTGATAAATAGTTGCATTGGTGAGTGAGCAATACTTTTGGCCCTAGATTCTTAAGGATGTTAAGAGATATGTGGAGAGTTGTAGAGTTTGTCAAGCTGCAAAAGGTAGTAGTCAAAATGTGGGATTGATGAGTAAGACCTTGGGAGGATATAACCATTGATTTTGTACTTGGATTGCCTAAGACACTAAGAGGGAATGATTCTATATTTGTAGTGGATAGATTTTCAAAGATGGCTCATTTCATACCTTGTAAGAAGACATTAGATGCATTACATGTAGAAGACCTATTTTTCAAGGAAGTGGTGAGATTGCATGGATTACCTTAGAGCATAGTTTCAGACAAAGATACTAAGTTTGTTGGCTATTTTTGGAGAACACTTTGGAAGAAGATGAAGATAGATTTGAAGTTCAGTTCTACTTTTCATTCACAGACTCATGGATAGACCAAAGTAGTTAACCAAAGTTTGAAAAACTTGTTGAGATGTTTAGTGGGAGATAAAACTGGAAGTTGGGATTTGATCCTTTCACAAGAAGAGTTTGCCTATAACAATTTAGTGAATAGAAGTACTAGAAAAACAACTTTTGACATTGTTACTAGAGTGCATCCTAGAAGAATAATATAATTGAGAGATATTAGGAGTGAAGACCAGAAGAGTTCAGAAGTGGAAGATTTTGCAGATCGCATGGCAGCATTTCATATTCAAGTTAAACATCATTTGGAAGACATGAATAGAAAATATAAGGAGAAGGCAGATGAGAAGAGGAGACATAAGGAATTTGAAGTTGGCAATGAAGTGATGGTATACTTGAGAAAAGAGAGATTCTCAGTTGGAACTTATAATAAGTTGCAGATGAAAAAGTTTGGACCCTATAATATTTTGAGGAAGTTCAGTTCTAGAAACACATATGAAGTGGAGCTACCAGATAGTCTAAGTATTTCACCAATATTCAACATTGCAGATCTTCATGAGTACCATGAACCATAATTCAGTAAGGAAAGTGTTGCAGACCTTGAAATTAAATTGCCTCAGAAGGAACTAGATTAGATTGAAGAGATTTTGGACAGTAGGATTGGGCGTAGTACCCAGAACAATCAGTACAAAGAATATCTTGTGAAGTGGAAGAGAAGACCAGTTGAAGATTCATCTTGGATTTCTTAGGAAGAGGTAGATTTATTTCATTTCCCTCTGACCCTAACAAAGTGAGAGGCTCACTTTTTCATTAACCTTGGATGTCTGATGCAGAAGCATCCTCGATTCACAATAATCTTGCATCAACCAAAAACATTTCTTTTATGTTTTGTTTGTAGTTTTAGTTTTCCTTTCCATGTGTCCTTTTTTTTGGCTCACTAGATCCTGTGGAGTTAGATTCTACTTGAAGACGTGATCATCTTTCTTTCTTTCAAACTACATCTCTTTTGGATAACTTTTCGACAAGATATCGTTATCGATTTCCATGACAGTTTCTTGTTACCAGTTGTTCCTTTGTTATCGGTTGCTTGTGACCTATTCTAGTGATCTACCAAAACCCATTCTGAAGCTTTCCAAGCCTTGGGAATTGATCTCGATATTTCTTGGCATGTGGTCAACCTTCTACATTTCATCCTTTGGATTTTTTGGAGGAATCTCTTGGCAGAGGCCAACCTGGTTCATTTTGCACGTTAGGTCTTGTTCTTTGGGTTTTGATCCCTTTTTGGCCGATTGGATCCTTTGGATTGATATATATATTTGTAATCATGCTTTAGAATGGAATAAATCATAAAATCAAGAAATATCAGATAAATAGATTGTGCCTAGAAGTTAGTTCTTTTGATTCAAGGTCCTAGTGTGACCTATTCTACCAGGCCTATGTGCCGGTATGTTGTAATCCGGTTGTTATTGGTTGGATGTAATTAACTTTAATGCAATAAAATTATCAGTTCTACATTGCCTCCATCATATCTGTGTGTTTCCATTGTGTTTACTCTTGCTGACCGGTTTTGATTGATCTCTTTGAGGTCCCTCCTCACTAATGACTACTTCAACATGACAACACATCCCTCTAAATTACTTAGTTCTTAATATCATCCTTCCATTTTTAATCCACCTCTTAATCTCATTTCTTCATTTTAATGTACCCTCAAATCCTTTTGATTCTCTTCCCTCTATGAGTGTTGGCTTGTTGCCATTCATGTCATTGATGTACTTTTGTCTGGTATATATGTTTTGGTATGGTCCAGAAGTTTGTTTCAACATATGTTATTGGCCTATTTCTTTTTCTCCTTTATTATGCAATATACGTATACTTAAGTCATGCAATTTTAAGTTATGGTATCCACTTCACCGGACGACATTTTGGGTCCAGTCCCTTTTGCATATGATGAAGGTGAGATATACAAGGCATTTTTGAATCCAATGCTATCCAGACATATTGGAGGCATATTCTACAAGGTATTTTGGAATCAAGATTGATGCTGGCATCTTATAAAGTCATTTTACAGTTGTGTATGGATATATTGGTCTCATCTCTTCTCCAGTTGAGCCAACTTAGTAGAGTATTTGGGGTGGATATATATAACCATCAGTTTTTCAAGCTAGACATATGGTTGTTGAAAAATAACTATTGTGTATATGATGTATATGTGAAAAGGTTTTGTGAATGTGAATGTTATATGTACAGTGGATGTAAAATAATTTTGTGTACTTCAATGAAAAATGTATGTCATGCACATGCTAGATGCAACTCTAAGTAATTCATTTTTTGTATTTTGGCTATGAGTCGATTCTCTAATAGTGAACCTTTTGTATTTGGACAATGAATCTCCACTAGCAGTAAGTCATTCCTTGTATTGTGTATTTGGTTACATATTACTCTATAATTGAGAGATCACTCTCTCCATGGTTTTTCCCATCTTGGGTTTTCCATGTATAAATTTGCTATTATCTGTTTGGTGTTAATTTCCTTTATTGCATTTAAATTATTTTATTTGATTACCTTGTTAGAAGTTTTAATAAGTTCAAGGGAATACTGATTCACTCCTCCCCTCTAAGTATTTCGGATATTCAACAATTGGTATCAGAGCTAAGTCCTTTGGAAGAGTTTAACCACTCAAAGAAGATCCAGAAAGTTAAACTTATGGATTTAAGTGAAGATCTTATAAATTCCCTTGAGGATCTTGAAGTTGTAGAAAGAAAAAACAAATATCTAAAAGAAAATATCTAGTTGGCAAATGAATGCATTTAGAAGCTAACCGAACAAATCTGAAAGTTTAAAACAAGGCATAAACAAATTAGTGAAGAGCTCAAGGAAGAAAATAGCACTATCATGGATCTAAAAGTTAAAAATGAAGATAATGAGAAGACCACAGAGTATTTGAGAAAAATGGTGAAATGCAAAACAAAAGAGTGAGAAAGTCTAAAACAAGAAGTGACATATCTAAAGGTAGATCTAGAGAAAGCAAATAAACAAGAAAGAAAACCCAATTTTGTTAAGTCAGATAAGATGATGGATGTGAAGAAGCCTTTGGAAGACAAAAAGGATTCAAGACTTGAATCTAATGAATGTTCACAATCCAAGAGGAATCACAAAGAAGATCCATCTCCAGCACAAGTAGTAGAGTCCAATAAATCCACCAAGGAGGATAAAGGTAAGTCATTGGTCGAGAAATGGGAAAGTAAAATGAATACCTTATTTAATGGTTCTTGTTAAAAAATGCAATAAAATAGGTCATAAGGCAATAGAGTGTAGGAATAGAATTAATCAGAATTCTAATTTCTTCTCTGGTAGATGTTATGCATGCAACAAATATGGTCACAAAGCTAATCAATGTAGGAATCCAGTTCTAAATTAAAATAGATATAATCATTTTGAAGGTCGATGTTATACATGCAATATTTTTGGACATAAAGCTAATCAGTGCACGCCAAGACAAGATCTAGTAAATATCAGATACTACAACTACAACAAATTCGGACATATGGTAAGGAAATGTAGAAGGAATGAGACTCAAGCTCCAAACAATCCAGAAAAGAAGATCAATGTGGAAGATGCAAAGGCTAAAATGAAGAAGATCCAGAGGAATAAATAAACTATGGATGCACCTAGCTTCGATGTGGGTACATCATCGAAAAACTGAAGAACATGTAGCTTTGGCCTAGGGGGAGGAATCAAAGAAATATCCCTTTCCCCTACCAAAGAAAGTGAGGCCATAGTAACATCATAGCAGAGTGTGAAGGTATGGTTAAGTGTATTAAAATTATAACTCATCATGGAAGTATAACATGTCATCACGCAAATTAAGGTAGTGGATGACACACATAAGCATTTAACGTGAGATGGTTGATTAAAGGTTAAAAGGAGGATTTTTTGACAAATTTTATCTCTATGAATCAAAAAGACATTTTAAATGTCGAAGATGATCAAGGAAGTTAGGGTTTCTTGGTGAATTGATCTAAGTTGAAATTTGTTGAATCTGCGACTATGACCACTCCTATTCTTGTTGATATTGCAACTGGGCCCTATCCCAAATTTAAGAAAACTTTGTATACAACAATGTAGGTCGATCCAGTCAGAGCATTCTCAAACATACCCATTGGATTGATCTTGGCTAATGAAATTTGGTCTTATATTTATGTAAAGCTTGACAAATTCAGTCATCATGGGATAAAGGTAGATTTATCGATAGAAAAGATGATTGGAAAGAATAGTTTGAATTTAAAACACTTGTTTAAAAGAGATTGAATACCTAGAATGATTTTTCCAACATTTTCTATGATAAAAAATGGGTTAGATTAGAAATGAGTAGATTCCATGTTGAGTTCCTATGGTTAGCTCAGACTCATCTTATCACCAAGGAATTAATGAGGGCCATTACTAGTTTGAGTGATTTCGATGACATTCCCACTTCCAAATTGGC